>NW_022631030.1:8715003-8926579 GCF_010015895.1 Lontra canadensis | reverse complement strand
TATCTTCTGCCCATTTTTTGACATGATTATCTGTTTTGTGTGTGTTGAGTTTGAGGAGTTCTTTATAGATCCTGGAGTTAGTTAACAAACAATGTAATATTAGTTTCAGGTGTATAATATAGTGATTCAACACTTCCATTCAATACCCCGCGCTCATCACAAGTGCACTCCTTAACCCTCACCTATTTAACCCAGTCCCCCATGCACGTCGCTCTAGTAATCATCAGTTTGTTTCTATAATTAAGGTTCTGTTTCTTGGTCTGCCTCTCTCTCGTTCTCCCTCTCTCCTTTTTCTGTACTATTTTTGTACTGCAATATATTACTCCCTTCAGATCCTTTAGTATTTGACTAATATGTTTAGTTCATATACTTTCTGATTTTTATAGTCTCTTGTTGAATTGACTCCTTCTCATTGTATAATGACCTTCATTATCTCTTGTGAACATTTTTAACCTGCAGTCTATTTTGTTGAATATAACTATAGCTACCCTTGCTCTCTTTTGATTTCCATTTGTACGGAGCATACTTTTTCATCCCTTTACTTTTAGTCAGTGTTTGCTTTTAAGCTGAAGTCTCTTGTAGGCAACATATAATTGGGTCTTGTTTTTTGTTTTGTTTTGTTTTTGACGATTTTATTTAATTATTTGAGAGCAAGAGAGAGTGAGAGTGAGCACACGAGCAGGGGGGCAAGGGTAGAGGCAGAGAGAGAAGACTCTGTTGGATCCCAGGACTCTGAGATCATGGTCTGAATTGAAGGCAGATATTTACTGACTGAATCACCCAGAAGCCCCAGGTCTTATTTTTTTAATCCATCAAGCCACTCTATGCCTTTTGATTGGAGAATTTAATTCATTTAAATTAAGAGTAATTATTGATAGATAAGGACTTACTAATGCTAGGTTATTAACTGTTTTCTGGCTGTTTTGTAATTCCCTTCTATCTTTTTTAGTTTCTTGCTACCTTCCTTTGTGATCTTCCAAAGTGGTATGCTTTGATCTGCTTCTCTTAATCTTTTGTGGATCTACTGTGGTTATTGTTTTGTGGTTACCAGGAGATTTACATAAAACAACTTATAGATATAACAGTCTATATTACACTAATAGCAATGTAACATTAATTGCATACAAAACTCTACCCTTTTATTCTTCTCCTTTTATGTTTTTGATGTCATAATTAACCTTTTTTATATAGTGTATCCATTAACAAATTATTGTTAAGTATAGTTATTTTAATGATTTTATCCTTTATACTAGAATTAAGTGGTTAAGATACCACCCGATTATATACTGGTCTTTACAGATAGCTAGTATATTTTCATGTTATTAATTTATATCCTTTCATTAACTTGAAGAACTCCTATCAACATTTCTTAGAGGCAGGTCTAGTGGTAATTAACTCCCCTAGCCCCTAAGTGTGGCTTCAAATGTAAACCAACTAATCCAAGACCCATACTCCTGTAACTGCCTTTATCAAGCTGTAAAACTCCAGGATACTATCCATATACTATAACCATCCCAGAGCTCCTATGCCCCAGAATCAGCTGAAATTATTTAAACTAGCCAATCCTGCTTACTCTGTCTTGCCCATTCTTTCTTATAGAAAACAGAAAGTGTCTTGTCCAATTTTCCCTCTATCTCATGACCAATCCTAGTGCTTTCCTGTGTGGTCCCTGTAGTATGCGGCATGCTCCCTTCTGTTGGTAGCTGTGAATATGAAACACTGTCTTACGAAAATAAATTATTTTCCTTTAGAGCACTTGTAAGCTCACAGCAAATTGTGTAGAAGTGTAGAGATTTTCCCATATATCTCTTGCATTCCCACATGCACAGCCTCCCCCATTATCAACATCCCCCATCATAGTTGTACATTTGATATAATTGAACATAGTCCATAGTTTACCTTAGGGTTCACTTGATGTTGTCATTTTATGGGTTTGGATGACTGTATAATGACATGTATGTTTTATATGTATACCATTATACTGTCACACATAGCTTCTTTGCCCTAACAATCCTCTGTGCTCCAGTAGTCCATCCCTTCTTCCCCAGAGACCCTGACAATCATTAAAATCTCCAATGTCTCCATAGTTTTACTTTTTTCAGATTTTCAGAGTAGGCTTCTTTAACTTCTTAATACGCATTTAAGTTTCTTCCATGTCTTTTCATGATTTGATAGCTTATTTCTTTTTAGCACTAAATAATATTCCATTGTCTGGATATACTATAGCTTATTTACTCATCTTGGTTACTTCCAAGTTTTAGCAATTATGAATACAGCTGTTATAAACACCCATGCATAGATTTTTAAAAAGAATTTTTAATTTTTTTATTAACATATAATGTATTATTAGCCCCACCATGCATAGATTTTTCAATTCCTTTGGGTAAGTACCAAGGAGCACAATTGCAGATTGTATGGTAATCGTATGTTAAGTTTGTAAGAAACTGCTAAACTCTCTTCCACAGTGGCTGTATCATTTTCCGTTCTCACTAGCAACGAATAAGAGTACTTGCTGCTCTACATCTACCATTGTATGGTGTTGTTAGTATTCTTGATTTTGGTTATTCTAATAGGTTTGTAGTAGTATCTCATTGTTTTAATTTGCATTTCCCTGATGACAATGATGTAAGGCATCTTTTCATATGCTTCTTTTCCATCTGTATATCTTCTTTGCTGTGGTATCTGTTAAGGTCTTTAGCCCATTTTTAAATAAATTTTAAATTTAAAAATTTTCATTGTTTAGTTCTAAGTGTTTGTGTTTGGATAACAGTTCTTTATCATATTTATCTTTTGCAAATATTTGCTTGCAAGTTATCTTTTCAATGTCAGTCAACTCCTCACCTATTGGCAAAGGTTTTATAATATTGTAATTTACTATTTTATAATAAAACTTATATTTAAAACACCATCTTTTACCCTCACTGTCCAAGATCACATTTGGACTTGTCTACCTCTCAAAGTTTAGACTAGAAAGAAAAGCCAAATCCTCTTCTTTTTTCCATCTCTGACCTCTTAAAGGTTATTTTTCAGGACCCATTTATCCCCTTGGTGGCTGGCACTGACAACTCTTTGATTCTCAGAAGAACTCAGTGGGGCACCTCATTGTTTTTGCAGTAAAAGAAAGCATCTGAGTTTGGATTAAAATCAGCCCGATTACAAAGCCTATATAGTTTTCACTGTATGATGCCACTGCTAGATTTTTATATCTCTGAGAATCAAGTTTTCATTTTAACCTGGAGCTCATCTAGATTTGTGACCACAGATTTCTACGCATTGTGATAAACATTAGAGAACATGATTTTTTTGAGTCAGTCTACATATGTGTTTGCCTCTCTTTTCTACCTGTTACTAACCATGCAGGTTTGATCTAAGTATTTTCATCTTTTTAAATTTCTGTGTATTTATTTGTACAATGAAAACAATACCTCCCTAACATGGTTATTGTGAATATAAATTGCATGATATATTGTAATTTTTAGCATAGAGCCAGGT
Organism: Lontra canadensis; assembly: GCF_010015895.1. NCBI lineage: Eukaryota > Metazoa > Chordata > Mammalia > Carnivora > Mustelidae > Lontra > Lontra canadensis. The sequence continues at coordinate 8,923,087 of NW_022631030.1, read as the reverse complement.
ACTTCTGTTACTTCTCTTTTTCATTTTTGCCTCTGATTACATAAGCAAAATATCTCATGGGCCATGATACTATTTTTTGGGTTTACCCATAACAAGTAAAAAAAGGGACCCATTTCATGAGTTTCTCAATACCTCAAGGCTGAAGTAGGGAATATTATTAACAACTGAGATAGATAGCTGAGGCTCAGAGATATTAAGTAGCTTTCAATTTATAGTAAATATGGCAGAAAATTTTATTTGAATGTTAACTGATTCTGTCCATCATTCTCTTTAGAGATTTTATTTATTTATTTGAGAGAGAGAGAGAGCAAGAGAGAAAGAGCTAGAGAGAGCACAAGCAGGTGGTGGGGAGAGGGAGAGGGAGAAGCAGACTCCTCCTGAGCAGGGAGACTCATCATTCTGTTTAGATATAGAGATTTTGCAATTCTTCTTCCCTTAATCTACCCATCAGAAAAAGTTAAGCTGACTTTTAGAGAGTTTGAACCAGAGATCTGGAGTGGGGTCAACAAAACCATCAGAGCTCTGTACTGAAAAGAGGAAGATTAAGTTTACAACTGGGTACTCTCAATGGTGAGATCTATAGATTCTTTCAACTTCTGGATTCTAAGAATGTTTGTAGCCAGCCTGATTATGAGTATCCTCCTTGACTCCCTGAGATGAGAAGATTGTTGGGCTCTTCTCTGATGAAATGAACCTGCCTAAGAAAATAGAACTACAAATATTGTATTATGGTTGGTCCCAAATAAAGTGGGCCACAAAGATCACACTTCCCTGAAAACAAAGTCCACTAGTTGACAAGTCTAACCAAGTTACAATAATTGTTCAGTCAGCTTGTTACTGTCAAATATTTGAGGATAGCTAAGGATCACTAGCCATTAGAGGGATGATTGTATATTAAAAAAAAAAGACAAAAAATAATTGGGAAATAGAATGTTACATGGCAGTTGCTCTCTCACTTTGCTTAGGGAAGTAGCCTATGTCTGCTCTAATGTGAGAAGCCAGAGAAGTGCCATGTTTATCAACCATACTCATGGTGATTGCAATGGGCAAGGAGTTCCTAAAGAGCTGTCCATGTAGGCAGCCTTCTGGGCATGGATTTTGGAGAAACAGATGCTGGGACAGGAATACAGTGTTGACGCAGCCCTGAATTAGAACAGAGGAGTAGGAGGAGCTTGAGGAACAATCATCTGGGAGTCTCTAGAAACCCTTTCTTTAGTTTTTTATTTACTTTCCTGATTTTTTCATCTGTCCTCCTCCCATGCATCTGCTTTCATGGTTGGAAACTGCTGGGCCATAATTGTAAAGAGCATGACAAGAGCTAGCACTTTGCAGCTTGCCATAGGTCAGCCAAATGTTCCAATTCTGTTTCCTGGTCTAAAAGCTCTTTTTCTGCCTGGACTCCCAGGCAGATCAGCAGGGGGATGTCTTTGCTGCATTTTGGCATCAGTCTAATTTGATGCCTCCTTTATAAGACAGCTGACATTTTTAGAAGGTTTTCTGCCTGAATTTCTGAAACACAGATGGGGCAGAGGAATAATGTTGCAGAAAGGGAGTAGGTCTTAAAGGAGAGCCTTTAACTTTGTATTGTCACCTCCCAGAAAGAGAATAGGAGAAACAACACTTCTCCCCATTGGTGGTTGAAGGAAGAGGTAGTGGGTAGATTAAGAACCATCTTGGGGAAGTGTACTGTAGTAAGCAAACAGGACAGACAGTGAAGAAAATTAAAAAAAAAAATCTATCAATTTCCACATGACCAATGTTCTTTTTAATATGGGTTGTGTGTTTCCGAAGTTACAATCTAAAATATCTATCTATAATGTAAAAAAATCCATATTTTTTAATATCTATCTATCTATCTATCTATCGTTCTATCTATCTATGTTTGTTTCTGTTTGTTTGGCTTGGGTTTCTAGAGAGAAACAAAGGGATGTGGAGAGGGAATAGAAAGGCCCATTATCCTGAATCTATTTACAATGCTAGGCATTGTTATGTCCTTCACCTAGGTGACATAATCAGTATCTCTGGATGTGGGAGTAAAGAGGCAATGAAAGCAAAAATAGACAAATGGAACTACGTCAAATTTGCCAATTGTTGTGAATCAAAGGACATAGAGCCAAAAAACCCTGCCACAGAATAGAATATATTTGTAAATTATATAGATACGCAGGTAATATTCAGAATATAAAAAGAACTCATAATTCAATGACAACAAAAACAAATAACCTGATTAAAAAATTAACAAAAGACTTTGCTGTGGACTGAATGTTTGTGTGCCTCCCATGTTCATGTGTTGAAACCTAATCCAGGGTGATTGTATTTGGAGGTAGGGCCTTTGGGAAGTGACTAGATCCTGAGGGCAGAACTCTCATAAATGGGATTATTCCTTTTATTAAAAAAAAAACAAAACACCTTTCCCCCTACCACCATGTGAGATTATAGGGAGAAGCTGGCTATCTATAAACCAGGAAGCTGGCTCCCACCAGGCACAGAATCTCCTAGTACCTTCATCTTGGACTTTCCAGCCTCCAATAGATTTCTCTTATTTGTAAGACACCCAGTCTACGGTATTGTGTTATAGCAGCTCAAATGGGCTAATACTTGAATAGATATTTCTCCAAAGATGATATATAGATGGCCAACAAACAAATGAAAGGATGCTCTATATCCCTAATCATCAGAAAATGCAATTCAAAACACAATGAGATATCACCTCATACCCATTAAGATGGCTACTATAAAACAGAAAACAAATGTTGGTAAGGATATCCAAAAACTGGAACCTGTGTGCATGATTGGTGGGTTTGTAAAATGGTGCGGCTGAATTTCCACCATTGTAAAATGGTGGAAAATAGCATGGAGGTTATTCAAAAAATTAAAAATAGAACTACCACATGATCTAACAATTCCACTTCTGGGTATATATCTAAAAGAATTGAAAGTAGGATCTTCAAGAGATATTTGCAGCATTAATTTACTACAGTCAAGAGTAGGATTACAATCCAATGTCCATTGACAATGCATGAAGAAACAGAATGTATATATACACACACAGGAATTATTGATCCTAAAAAAGTAAAGAAATACTGTCACATGCTACAAAATGGGTGAGCCCTGAGGATATTATGCTAAGTGAAAGAAGCCAGTCACAAAAAGATGAATACTGTATAATTCCACTTATAAAAGGTATATATATATATATATATATAAATATTTAAGGATTTTATTTATTTATTTGACAGAGAGAGAGAGATCACAAGGAGGCAGAGAGTCAGATGGGGGGGTGGGGCGGGTGGGGAGCAGGCTCCCTGCTGAGCAGAGAGCCCGATGTAGGGCTTGATCCCAGGACCCTGGGATCACGACCTGAGCTGAAGGCAGAGGCTTAATCCACTGAGCCACCCAGGTGCCCCTAAAAGTTATATTTTTAATTTAAATTCAACTAGCCAACCTCTGGTACATCATTAGATTCAGATGTAGTGTTCGATAAATTATCAGTTGCATAAAGCACCCAGTGCTCATAGAAACAGAAAGTAAAGTAGTGGTTACAAGGGGTTGCAAGGAAGAAGAAAATGGGAATTGCTATTTAATGGGCACAGAGTTTCAGATCTCTAAGATGAAAAAGTTCCAGAGCTCTGTTTCACAATGCAAATGTACTTAACACTTCTGAACTACATACCTAAAAATAGTTAAGATGGTTAATTTTATGTTATGGTGCTTTTTTGTCACAATAAAAAGTAAAAAATAAACCTAATAAACTGTTAAATAAAATATGTTCCTCCCTCTTACCTTGACAAACTACTTTCACAAATCTGGAAGGCCAGATTCAAATTTAGAATCCTGAGAATCTATGAAGTTCCATGCCAAAAGGTGGCAGTACAGGGAGATCCACCCTGGTTCCCAGGTGCCTGCCTCTGGACCACAGCTTACTCCCTTTACTTCTCACTCTCACTTCCCTTACGATGTAAGGGGCTGACACATATGCAGCTATAAACACCTACAGTCCACATGCCTGATAGTCAGCCACATCCTCTCCATACAGCTTCTGCCTGACCATACCTGGGAGTGAACATACCAACAGTGTGGTCTGCTTTTGGAAGGATGGACCCAGGTCCTGGAAGCTGCAGTGTTGCTCCAGGCCAAAATTTATGTGTGATCTTTCAGACCTGACCACAGGCAATTATGAAAGGTTCTTTCCTTCTCCCTCCCTCCCTCCCTTCCTTCCTTCCTCTCTCTCCTTCTCTTTCCTTCCTTCCTTCTTTTCCTTCTCTTCCTTTCTGCTTCCTCCCTCCCTCCTGCTTCTTTCCTTCCCTCTCTCCCTCTTCCTCCCTCCCTCTCTCCCCTTTCTTTCTTTCTTTCTTTCTTTCTTTCTTTCTTTCTTTCTTTCTTCTTATTTAAGGCTTTTATTGGTAGGCCTTACAGGGCAAAACTCTAGCTGGCTCCAGCCTCCAAATGAAGAAAAGGAAATACTCAACTCCATCTCACTCTGGTAATCTTATGAATTCTAACAGATACTTAAGGAAAACTTATGCCAATTCTCTACAGTTTCTTCCTGAAGATAAAAGCATTCTGAGTCCAGCTTTAGTCTAATACTAAAAGCAGACAAAGACAGTATAAGGAAAAAAAAATAAACCCCAATAACTACAGACCGATATCTCCCATGAACAAAATGCAAAAATCCTCAACAAAATATTAACAAATAGAACCCAACAATATATGAACAGGATTATACACCATGACTAGTTGGGATTTATCCCAGTTATGCAAGGATGATTCAACATTCAAACATTAGCTAATAATGTACTCTATCAAAGAAACAGACTACAGAATAAAAATCACATAATCATATCAATAGGTGCAGAGAAAGCATTTCACAAATCCAACACCCATTCTTGATAAAAACTCTCCGTAAACTAAGAACAGACCTATTCGCTATTCCTTTAGGATAGGGACTTCCTCTACTTAACAAAGAACACCTAAACAAAACCTACAGCTAACATCAGACTTAATGGTAAGGAACTCAAATCTTTCCCACTAAAATCAGGAATAAAGTAAGGATGTTCCTTTCATGACTCCTTTTCAATGTAGTAGCAGTAGTCCTAGCAAATGCAGTAATATAAGAAAAAAAAAAGTTATACAGATTGAGAAAGAAGAAATAAAACTGTCTTTATTATAGTAAAGTGGAAGGATACAAGGTTAGCATACAAAAGTCAATTGCTTTCCCCAGCCAAAACCAAGTAGAATTTGAAATAAAAAACACAATGCTATTTACATCAGCACCCCTAAAAATGAAATGTGTAAGCATAAATCTAACAAAATATGCAGAAGATCTGTATGAGGAAAATACGAACCTCTGATGAAAAAAATCAAAGAACTAAATAAATGAAGAGATATTTCATGTTTATGAACAAGAAGACTCAATATCGTCAAGATTTTAGCTCTGGATTTGATTTACAGATTCAATAAAATTCCAATCAAAATCCCAGCATGTTATGATGTGCACATCAACAAAATAATTACAAAATCTATGTGGAGAGGCAAAAGACCCAGAATAGAAGTAGGCCTGGCTTGAAAGTTGGAGAACTGACACTACCTCGTATCATGACTTATTAGAAAGCTATTAAGACAGTATGATACTGACAGAAAAACAGACAAATCAATGGAAGGAATCCCAGAAATAAACCCACAAAATTTAGTCAACTGATCTTCGACAAAGTGGCAAAAAAAAAAAAAAACCAACCCCCACCAAAAAAAAAAAACCCTGAGCAAAGACAGTCTTATCAAAAAGGTGCTAGATATCAACATGCAAAAAAATGAATTAGAGCTTACATTTCACACAAAAATAACTCAAAATGGATCATAAACCTAAATGTAAAATGCAAAACTATAAAGCTCCTAGAAGATAACATAGGAAAAGATATAGATGATATTAGTTGTGGCAATGACATTTTTGGTATAATACCAAAAGAAAAATTTATGCAAGAAAGAATTGATAAAGTTGGACTTAATTAAAGTTGGATTTAAATAAATAAATTTAATTTAAATAAATTAAAATTTTCTACTCTGTAGGAAGACCCTGTCAAGAAAATAAAAAGACAAGCCACAGTCTATAAGAAAAATATTTGCAAAAGACATATCTGATAAAGGAATGTTACCCAAAATATATGAACTCTGGATAGACCTTGAGGACACTATGCTTAGTAAGATAAATTAGACAGAAAGACAAATACTGTATAATATCATTTATATGTGAAATCTAAAAAAGATTCCAAACTCTTAAAAATGGAAATTAAAATGTGATTACCAGAGGATGGGAATGGGATGATAGGGCAGATGTTAAGGGTATAAATTTGCAATGTGTAGTAAAAAGTCCTAGAGACCTAAGCACAAAATAGTGGATATTGACAGTCATATTGTGTGTACCCTCAAACTTGCTAAGAGACTAGAACGCAAGTATTTCAAAAACTAAACAGAAATGATAATTATGTAACATGACAGTTTGCTAATTATTACTACTATGGCATATTACATATTATAAAAATAGGTATATCAAATTAACATGTTATACATTTTAAATTTACTCAATGTTATGTCAAATATATTTCAGTAAAAAAAGGAAAGGAATAACCTGATTAAAAAAGACCTTCATAGTCACCTCACCAAAGAAGATACACAGAAGGCAAATAAGCATATAAAAAGATGTTCCACATCATATGTCATCAGGGAAACGCAAATTAAAACAATAATGAGATATCACTACACACCGATTAGAATGACCAAAATAAAAAACACTGACAACAGCATATGTTGGCTAAGGTGCAGAGCAACAGGAACTCTTATTCATTGTTGGTGGGAATGGAAAATGGTACAGCTACAGTGTAGTGGTTTCTTACAAAATTTCACATACTTTTCCCCCAAAATCCAGAAATTGTGTTCCTTGGTATTTATCCAAAGGAGCTGACAAGCCTGCATATCGATGTTTATAGCAGCTGTATTCATAATTGCCAAAACTTAGAGGCAACTAAGATGTCCTTTAGTTTGTGGACAGATAAACTGTGGTATATCCAGACAATGGGATATTATTCAGTGCTAAAAAGAAATGAGCTATCAAATCATGAAAAGACATGGGAGAAACTTAAATGCGCATTAATAAGTGAAAGAAGTAAGCTGTGATTAATCTAAAAGGCAAAACTATGGAGAGAGTAGATTAATGCTTGTCAGGGCTTCTAATTCGAGGGAGGGATGGAACTATTCTATGTGACACTATAATGGTTATACATATAACAGATACATGTCATTATACATTCATTCAAACCCATAAAATTTGAAAACATGTGGCCACCTTATCCCAAATCCAGGTAATGTGGGTTGATAATTAAAGTTCTATCAATTACTGATTGACGGTTCAATCTCTGCATTTGGTAAATATGGAAAACTTAGAACAACAACTAAGTGATAATAATAATTAAAAAAAGAGCTGTAGCTAATAAACCAACAGTAGAGAGAAAATCAAATCATCAAAACAAAAACAAAAACACCTCAATTGGTCCAAAAGAAGGCAAGAAGAAAAAATGCAATAAACGACAATTGGCAGAAGTAGAAAACCTATAGCAAGGATGGAAGATTTAAACTCAACCATATTGGTAATTGAATTAAATGCTAATCAAATGCTAATGGCTTAAATATTCCAATTAAAGTTCAGAGATTGTCAGATTGGATAAGAGGTATTACTCAACTTAAGTTTTCCCAAGAAATCCATTTTATTTATTTATTTTTTAAAAGATTTTTAAAAGATTTTAGTTACTTATTTGAAAGAGACAAAGAGAGCACAAGCTGGGGGAAGGAAAGAGAGAAGGGAGAAGTAGACTTCCTGCTGAGTAGGGAGCCTGAGGATGCAGGGCTCAATCCCAGGACCCTGAGATCAGGACCTGAGTCAAAGGCAGATGCTTAACTGAATGAGCCACTTAGGCGCCCCAGAAATTCACTTAATAATATAGCTGAAACTATAATAATGGGAAAAAAAACCTGTGAAAACATCAATAAAACGAAGCTGCAGTGATTATATCAGCATTAAGCAAAGTAGACTTCAAAACAAGGAATATTACTAGAAATAAGGAAGAACATTTCAGAATGATAAAGGAATCAATTCATCCAGGTGACATAATACTCCTAAATAAATTCATGTATTAATAGTTTCAAAATATAGGAACCAAACTGACAGGGCTGAAAGGAAAAATAGACAAGTCTACCATTAGTTGGAGATTGCAATATTCCTCTATCATTAATTCATAAAAGTAGTAGAAAAATTAATAAGGACATAGAAAATACCCATAAATTGACATTTTTAGAACACTCCACTAAGAACTAGCAGAATACCTAATCTTTTAGATGCGCATGGAACATATTTCAAGACAAAACCTATTCTGGGCAACAAAACAAACCACCATACCTTACAAAAGTTGAAATTGCATAGAGTATGTACCCTTACCATTAAAATACAAACTATGAATGATTTACAGAAAGATACCTGTAAAATCTTTAAATCCTCAAAAATTAAACACCCTACTTCTAAGTAACACACAGGCCAAAGAAGAAGTCACACATGAATATGAATATGAAGATACATTAATCAAAACTTTTGGAATTCTGCTAAAGCAATGCTAGTAGGAAAACCTGACATTAAATGATTACTTTAGAACAGAAGGAAATTCTAAAATCAGTAATCTACGCTTCCACCCTAATAAACGCCCCCCAAAAAAGAATCAAAATGAAGAAAATAATATCAATAAGCATGGAATTTAATGAAGTAGGACACAGATAAACAGAGAAAGAAATCAATGAAACTTAAGCTGGTCTTTGAAAATATCAATGAAGTGATAAATATCTAGCTATAGATAGAGAAAGAGAGAGACAGACAGAATCACACAGCATATAAAGGAGCAGAAATGAGATGAGGATACTATTAATGGACATCTCAGTGAAAATACTAGAACTTCGGATAGAGGGGACTCAACCCAAGAAAGCAGCAAAGGAAACGCTAGGCTGACAGTCATGCCTCAGGTCCGTAGAGTGAGCCCAGAAAGGGCAGGTGATGGAGGCCTTCAGGAGAAAAATGAAAATTGGTAGCTTGTCTCAAATACTTGGATATTTGGAAGATAATTTTAAGGAGTACTTGATAGATATTACGGAACATCTGAAAATACAAAGGAGAGATGCTTAGTACTGGCCATTTGTTACAATTTCAGGAAAAATTACAAGTAGCACAAATAAGGAAACAATCAAAAGTACAATATTTGGCTCTGCAGGGATGGTTGATTCTGCATGACAATACAGTCTGCATTATCAGAATTCTAATACTGTTGACATTAAGTACTGAGAATAAAAAGTTGTATTATAACAATTTTGGGAGAAAATGGAAAGGAATTGGGTGAGGGAGTGTTAGATTATCAGCATCTAAGTAGAAGTTATGCATTCAACAAATATTTATCAGTAACTATTATGAGTTAGGTCCTATAACAGACTATGAGTAATGTCTAAAAAATAGTGAAATCCTCAAAGAGCATTGTGAGGATGTAATGGAGAAACACAGGGGTAGATGCCAGAGGAAACATGATTTGAAAGCTGTTTCCCCTGGGCAACAGAGCTGGGCTCAGGGATGCTTGGGGCAATAACTATTTTTTTTAATTATTAACTATTTAGCAGCATTTGAATTTTAAACCATATGTATGCATTATTTTTAAAGATAAAAATTGATTAAAGTACTGTGTTCCCATATATATATAATTTTCTTTTACTGGTGGCATTAATAACATTTTTATATAAAGAAACATGATTGTGTTAAGATATTATATTTAACAGTGTGGTAGTTTAAAGGTGTAGACTTAGAAATCAGACAGGGCTGGGTTAAATTCCAGCTCTGACTTTGGCCACATGATCTTAAGCAAGTTATGTAACTATTTTACTTCTAAGCATTTTTGTCTGTAGACTGGGACTAATAATAATAAGCACCTCACAGGGCACAGTCCCTAGCATGCAGTATTGCCTATAAAAAGAGATTAATATCTCTTATTATTCAATAAAGCCTCAGATTATAATATCTAACCATGACCCTACTGTCTTTGTAGATATGAACTACACAAATAAGAGACATACTCTTCAAGATGCATGACCCAAAATGCATAGGATAAGGGTATGATCCTTACGGATATCTTATCTCTGAGATCTGTTTCTAAGCTGAAAAAATTTATATCCTTGCTAATTTAATTTCGTCCTCAAAAAGTTACTGACACTTTTGTTATCCTTTATTGTGTACACATTTCTTTCAGAGATGAGTCTCATATACTACTCCTAAAATCCTTAAGAGGGGAGAGAATGTATTTAGAAAACAGGAATTATTTTCCCCATTTTAGTAATAGGGAACTGAAGTGCTGAGACTTTAAGATTTCCTCAAAGATCGCAGAGTTTATTAGTGGTGACTTGAAATTAAAAACGAATTCTGCTCTCTCTAAATCTGTGCTTTCTTCTCTCTGGATTGCTGCCTTATACGTCTGCACAGCTAAGGCTCTAAGCATATAGTGCAGCTGCCTAATACTGAGGTTTATTCCTTAGTGTGAGGAGAATACAGGAAAAGAAAAGAGATTATATTATCTACTCTCCAGGACAGGGGTTGGCAAACTCAGCCAAATTCAGCCCACTGCCTGTATTTGTGATAAAATTTCACTGGAACAAAACCATGTCCCCATTCCTTTATGCTTTCCTGTTAGAATGGCAGAGCAGTGTAGTAGTAACAGAGATCCTATGGACTGCACAACCTAAGATCTATATTATCTGGTCCTTCTGGAAATGTTGGCCAATCCCTGCTCTAGGAAACTGACACTCAAGAAGTTACACAATCTACCGGAGATGATACAACTAGTAAAAAGCAGGACTGGCCTAGAATCCGGGATTTGTGACCATTAGTCTGCTGTCTTCCCACATACCATGCTCTCTTTTTGTGGACCTCACTTTATTTTTGTATTTCAGTAAACTTAATTTAGTACATTAAGGCCAAGAAGGGATATTATTGCTATATTACCAGGATCTCTTTTTAAATTACAAGATATATTTGCATTGTAGGAAAGTAAACATACAGACAGGCAAAAATAAAAAAATCATATTCTAACTACCAAGAATCTAAATTTGTAATGTATATTCTACCAGATCTTTTTTATGCATATATGCATTTACATATATGGGTATAAATATACATGCATTTTTTTTTACTCAAAGTGAGCATACTATACATTCCGCTTAAAGATCTAATTTGCTTTATTAAATGATTCATGAATCAGGCAGCATCCCATCTAGCAAGTACTGTATATGTTTTTTATAACCTGCTTTCCTTTTTTTTTTTTTTAAGATTTTATTTATTCTAGAGAGAGAGCGAGTAAGAGAGAGCACGAGAGGGTAAAAGGTCAGAGGGAGAAGCAGACTCCCCGCGGAGGTGGGAGCCTGATGTGGGACTCTATCCCAGGAATATGGGATCATGACCTGAGCTGAAGGCAGCCAGTTAACCTACTGAGCCACCCAGACACCCATAACCTGCTTTCTTATATAGTATTAAAAGACATTGGCTCACTTGATCAGCAACAGCAATAATACTGTTGTGCTTATTGTTATATTGGAGACAAGGAAGTCTGCATTATCATAAACTTTACAACTTAAATTACTGACAGTGAGATATTTAACATCTTAGTCATTAATAATAGCAAGAATTTTGAACTTTGTTTTAATTTTTAAAAAAGAGATAAATTTCTTCCAGATAGTGATAACAGACTTACAAGCTATCTTACATGTCCCCATCCATCAAATCCAGGTTTTCTAAAATGATAAGAAATGGAAAATCCACTTTAAATATATCAATACCAGGAATCAAAGTTAGGTATAAAACAGAATACTCTTATGAAGCAGTGTTTATTCTTGCCTCTTGATAGGAGCACCTTTCCTATTATATAGAAAATTGTGGGCAACAGAAATCTAAGTTTGTTCCTCTTATCTTCTAGCTAACTTATCCATGATCCACAAATTTCTTGTTGCTAAAAATCTTACCAGTAATTTTATCAGGTCACCAGAAGCTCAGACTTGCTACATGACAACACTCAGAATCACACAAACAACTATATTTCCTTTTCAAGTGGGGAAAAGCACTTGGGGAGGGGAATATATGATTGGAAATAGTATATATAAAAGGTCTGCATTAGAAATGCAAATTCATGGAAGATATTTTGTTCTCATCTTACATAATTGCTTTAAAACTATAACTGGATACCTGGTTTGAGGAAAACTGCAACCTGCTACCTGGAAGTCTTTGGTAGTATAGTTCGTTTTTAGCAATTAAGGAATATCAGAAACAGAAAGGCACCAGATTTAATCTATTTCCAGTGAAAGGGGACAACATAGTCATAAAATTGGGTCACTGAGATTGGGATTGTTGGTTGTCTTTATGTATAGGCAGAACCTCTCCTGGGATATAACCGCTCCAGAGACTTGGTCCTCTCTGAAGGCAATTAGTCTTTGGATGTAGACTTTGTACTATGAATGACATCTCCCTTGTGTGTTAATTTTTCTTCTGTTAAGGGAGTTACCCTACAGCCTGGGAAGCTTGCTGCCTACTGCCAGCCCTGGAACATTTTTAGCTTCATCAGCATTATCATCGTTCCCATGACTACGTCGATCATTACCATCAATATTATCATCACCTTCACCAACCTCATCACTTTTGGCATCTGTCACCACCAACATGGTCAGTATTCATCATTAGTTTTTTTGTCATTGTGTATAATGAACTATATTTAAAATCTTATCATAAAAGACTTTATTTTACATCTTTCTGCCTTGAACAGAAATTTCTCCAAAACCAAATACACTGAATTTACTAAAAAAAGAAACCTTTTTAATTTTAGTTAACTGTTTCCTTTACATTCAAACAGAAGAGCTTCATTTAAAAAAAAATTAACCTTGCTTATTTTGATTATTATATTTTATTTTTATGGATTTATTGAAGTATGATTGACAATTATATATATTTATGTTGTACAATATTTTTAGGTGTACATTATGACTTGATATATGTTTATATTGTGAAATATCACCACAATCAAGCTGATTGACATATCCATTCATCACCTCACAGAGTGACCATTTTTTTTTTAGTGGTGGGAACAGTTAAGATCTACTCTCCTAGCAGATTTCAAGTGTGCAATTAACTATAGTCACCATGCTGTACATTAGATCCCCAGAACTTATTCATTTGATAATGAACTCTTTGACCAATATTTCCCCATTTCCCTCATCCTGCAGCCGTTGGCAACCACTACTCCTAGATTCACAAGTAGATACATATTAAATGTTACCGATGCCTGTTCAATATTTTGGTAATCTAGAGCTTGTTGTCTACTCTTTTCCTTAGGAAAAGCTCATGGCAACAAGATCCCCCACTAGGTTTTTATCAGTTAATAGCAGTGTATCTACAGCTTTTATATTTGAAGTCAGATTGGCTATGTATAAAACCATCCTTGGTTCACATTTAATTTTTTAGAGTTATCTGAAAGCTATTACTCCATTAATGTTGTGAAAACATGTAACAACAGTGTGATTTCTTTTTCTCTTATGAGTTAATTTGGTCTTTTTGCCTGGGTGCCGAAAAGCCCCAAAGCATCATTTATTAAGACAGGGAATATAGGAAGAGAAAATTCTTGAGGAAAGGTAAGTGATATAATTTTTTAATGTCTTGAATTTTAGGTGTCTATTCAGTGTTCAGATGTGAATAGAAACACAAGTTTGGAAGTCATTAGCAGAGGGTAATTTCTTCAGGCATGGGAGTGGACAGGGTCTTTTAGAGAGCACAAATAGAATGCCAAGATGGATGGAACCCTGGGGATTATCAGTATCTAGCTCTTGAAGGAAATGGAGAAGTGGCCAGAAGATAGGTAATGTGTTTCAAAAGGCAAGTGTGATATAACATATATATATTGTTCTCTGCAGATTATATGTATTTCTCTACAGTTCCTGGCATAGAACTCCTGAACTCCTTGGTGATAGGAGTGTCCTTTGTTCTCATGAGGTGGCTCTGGTGGGCTCCTGAATAGCTCCTGAATAGCTCCTGGATGGGGGCTTGTCATCAGAAAGACTAAACCATGATTAGAAGTTCAGAATTTTCAGCTCTGCCCCCTTTATCTCAAGAAAAAGGCTGAAAATGGAGCCATTGATCAAACATGTTGACATGATGGAACCTCCATAAAGTCCCCAGAGTATAGGGGTCAGAGAGCTTCTGGGTTGATGAACATGAGGTGGTAAAAGAATGGCATGACTGAACAGGGCATAGAAGCTCTGGGGGCCTTCCCACACACCTGGCCCTGCATCTCTTCCATCTGGATACTCATCTGCATCCTTTAATAAACTCATAAACATAAGTCGATGTTTCCCTGAGTTCTGTGATCTTCTCTGGCAAATTAAGCAAACGCAAAGGAGAGGGTCTTTGGATCAGCCAGTTGCTAGAAGCACAGGTGATAACTTGGTCTTGGGACTAGTGTCTGAAGAGAGAGAGAGTGAGTGTGTGTGTGTGTGTGTGTGTTTGTGTTGAGGGCACTCTTGTGGGACTGAGCCTCTAACTTGTGGGATTAGGTGTCATCCAAGTAATGTCAGAACTGAGTTAAATTGTAGGACACCCAGCTGGTGTCACGGAGACTTGCTCATTGTTGTGGGGGAAAACTCCCACACATTGGGTGACCAGAAGTGTCAGAATGAAGTGTTCTGTGTGAGGAGTAAAGGACGCTCAGAGGAGAAAGACACCACAGTAGGGAGCAACTGGATTTTTCCCTGCATACGAAGGAAAATACTGTTTTTCCATTTTGGAATGGAAAATGAGTATTTCAGAAAGTCAGCTGTCACTGTGTTAGGTAAAATAGTACTGGAAAGTATTCACTGAATTTAACAGCATTTGGTTTCATCTATCCCTTTGATAGAGGAGAAATTTCCAGGTAAAGGCAGTTCAGTGCCTTGTCCAAGAATGTATGACCCGAGCGATATCTTCAGTCTTCAAAGCCTATGGTTCTTGTAGGACACCACACCGCCTCTTGAATTAAGCTACCAAAATGAAGCTCCTGAGAGAAAGCTTTGTAAAACATGGGAACATACCACTGAGAAGGTATGTGGCTTTCCTTTCCAGAGATCTTTTAGAAACTGCAGGATATTTAAGGCTGCAAGTAAGATTATAGAGGAGTTCATGCATTTTACTTTCTTTACATTGCTTGATTTCTTTGTACACGTAAGACACTTAATTTAATAATTATTAGTAGATTAACAAGTCTCTGTTAGTTTAGAACAATCTCTCTGTTTCTACCCATCAAATTACATTTCTCCTTTCCGTGAAACCACACTTGAAGGTCATTTTGGATTTGTCCCGATTCATTCTGCCTATATTGTACTTCCTAGCACACTGATTTCTTTTGTACCCTGTACAGTTCTTGTAAATGATAGACTTTACAGTATTTGTATATTAATTAATATAACTTTACTAATTAGCACAACATTTCCTGAATTTAACGCCCTGGCGGTGGGGTGGGGCGGGGAGGAACTTGGTTCTGGAGGATTTTAAGTTGCTTGGTAACTTTCTGTGTAGTCTTTGCAGTAACTTCTGCCACTTAGTAAACTTTTCTTTGCCAACACCTTTAAGAAAGGCGGAAGTTTGTTTTACAAACACCTTGACCTTGACAGGCAGAGATCTTCTGGCATTGTTGTGTAGACAGCATTATCAACATATTGAAGGTTTCAAGCTTCGTTTTAGTAAACCTAATTATGTGTGGTTTACATTACTTTTTTTTTGGGTAGGGATCAAAAGTCTGCTTATCGGAACCACTGACGAATTATTTCAGACAGTAAAAAACTATCCTGGGAATTATGGGTTTGCCATATGGCTTTCCATGGCACTATATCCATGCAAGCCCATTACATTCAGTAAGTTTTTGAAGAGCATCTATAATGTATTCATCACTCTGATTGGTACTCAGTGTGTTAGTGTACCCAAAAGCTATAGGACCAAGGATTTTCCTTGAAGAAACTTTTAATCTAGTTGGGGTTTCTGGACTATAATCTTGAAATAATGAATAGTATAAGGCTGTATTAGACAAAGCACAGTAAGAGTAACATGGAAGAATAGTGAATAGACTTGCAAGACAATGCCTTAGTTCAAGATTGTTTTTCAGTTCTTTTTTTCCCCTTGCATCCTTGGTAACATTGATGTGGGAAACTAAAGGCAGAAGAAAAATTATTAAATTTCCATACTGCCTACAGCCCACTGGCAAGTCCTTGAAACAGGCAGAGTGACATTCCTCTAGGGATTCAACCGCCTCAATATTAATACTTTGCTAAGGGCAAAAGGCAATCCTAGCTTGACATCCCTCCAGGATCCTGTCATATAAACATTCTCTTGGAAACTTTCTTTACCTCTAAACTCCCCAAGATACATTTTGGCAGTCATCCTCCAAACATATGGCCCACCAATATACACCTGAAAGGTCTCATGACTAAGGTTTTATTAGATAGTAATAAATGACCATTTCCCGACAATAGCTAACCCCCCACAAGGTCCTGGAAATCTTGCTTTCAAAATTCCTTAGAGACTTAATGCTATTTCTAACCCCCTCCCAATCTGAAAACATAAAATGGGTTACTCCTCACGAACCCCACTGCCGCTCTTTCTGCCCACAGGTCCTTTCCCCGAGCTTTAGTAAAATCATCTTTTTGCACCAAAGATGTCTCAAGAATTCTTTCTTGGCCATTGGCTTCGAACCCTAATGTTCTTTCCTATATCAACATTATTTATCCCTTACTCTTAAAATCTCTACCTTGGGTGCCTGGGTGGCTCAGTCAGTTAAACCTCTGGCTTCAGCTCATGTCATGATCCCAGGGTCCTGGGATTGAGCTCAGCAGGGAGACTGCTTCTCCCTCTTCCTCTGTTGCTCCCCCTGCTTGTGCTCTCTCGTTCTGTCGAATAAGTAAATAAAATTAAAAATCTTTTTTTTTTCTCTACCTTGACCTCTCTGACATTTTGTAAACTCAACTAATATTTATTAAATGAATATTCATGGGAGTATAATTCCTCATAAATTTCTGCCAGTTTGGAATTACCCTGTTTTTAAATTATTTTATTTTATTTTATTTCTTTATTTCTTCCTGTGCTTTAGAGTGGGACACTAAGTATTAATTGGGTTAAGTTACTTAGGTTCACTCAGGAAATAAGGACTATAGTTGGGGTTTATTTTTTTATTTTACTTTGCTATTTTTAAAGATTATTTATTTATTTATTTGACAGAAAGAGAGATAGTGAGAGAGGGAACACACGCAGGGGGAATGTGAGAGGAAGACACAGGCTTCCTGCTGAGCAGGGAGCCAGATGTAGGGCTGGATCCCATGACCCGGGGGATCGATCACGACTTGAGGCGAAGGCAGACACTTAACAACTGAGCCACCCAGGCGACCCCTCTAACTATTCTGTCTTTAAACACAACTCCTTGAAGCCATTTTCCTACTTTTTTTCTGTGATCTCCTCTGTTCAGGTGATCCTGCAATTCGTATCTCAATCCCCTGTACTAAGTCTCGGATTTTCCAGTTTCTACTTCTTTCTGACCATTGTTGTTTGGAAATCCCATCAGCAGTTGATGATCTTGTCTAAAACCCAGTTCTTTATCCTTCCACCTACTTATTTTCCCATTTCTGTCACAGGCTGGGCTTGGAAAATTCACCAAATTTTATTTGTGCCACTTTTCTATTGTTCCTTCTCAAGCCATATAGATAAGAAATCCTGTTTGGTATTTCATCATAATATCATAATATGTGGCACCGTTTATTCATTTTTGTTTATACTGCTTGTGTAAAGTTTTTTTTTTTTCTTAAGTTTTATTTATTTTTGGGTAGTCTCTACAGCCAATGTGGGACTTGAATGCATGACCCCAAGATTCAGTCACATGCTCTTCCAACTGAGCCAGTCAGGTGCCCTATGCTCGTGTAAAGCTTTCAATTAATTTCCCTGCCTTTGGTTTCTTTCTGTTCTAGCCCATTCTGAAACTGCTTTCAGCCAAGGATACAGTTATTACTACTACTATAACAAATAATAAATATTATTTATTTAATAAATTTAGGAATAATATATATAAAATATTTATTTTTTAAAAAAGATTTTATTTATTTATTTGACAGACAGAGATCACAAGTAGGCAGAGAGGCAGGCAGAGAGAGAGGAGGAAGCAGGCTCCCTGCTGAGCAGAGAGCCTGATGTGGGGCTCAATCCCAGGACCCTGGGACCATGACCTGAGCTGAAGGCAGAGGCTTTAACCAACTGAACCACCCAGGCGCCCCCAAAATATATCATTTTAATAAACTGCTTCTTGTATCTTCTTTGTGCCAGAAGGAACATCATTTACTCATTAAAGTAACACTTTGAGTGGTGGTTCTTTTCCCCATTTTAAGATTAAAAATTAGAAACTTACAGAAAAGTTAAATTTTGAAAGATCACACAGCTACTAAAACACGGAACTAGGATTTATGCTGTGGTCCACCAGATTCCGGAGCTTATGCTTTGAATACTTCTCACTCAACTAGGATATATTTCAGAGTGAAAGGGAAATCTATTTATAATTTCTGGAGGGACTGCCCTAGGAAAACTAGGCTCAGAATAACTTTATGAATTCTACTCTCACTTCATCACTGGTTACACTCAGATAAATAATGGAGAGGTTGAGAGAACATCTACTTTTGGAGAAAGGAACATGAGTTTATATACTTGGTGAGTTCAGAGATGACCACAGGACAGTCTCTTGAAATATCCAGAAAAAAAAAAATCCTATTGGGTACACATGGAAGGAACTTAATAGAGAATGAAGAAATAAAGGCACAAATTTGAGAGCCATTTACATGGAGGGATCGTGGAAGCCATGAAAGGAAGGAGCTCATCAAAAATTTAAGGAAGCTGCTACATAAAAAACTAATGATGTACTATGTATCTTGGCTAATTGAATTAAAATAAAAAAAAAAGAAAAAAAAAGAATTAAAGGAAGTAGAGATAGTGTGGTAAATTGAGAGCTGAACCCTGGGAAATATGAGATATGAAGGGACAGGGATAGAAAGAAGAGCCTATATGGGTGATGCCTCAGACTGTAAACTTCTTTCTGACAAGGAACCATGTTTTTTACTTTTTGTGGGTTTTTTTTTTTTTTTTAGTTTAGTTAGTTCGTTTGTTTTTTGTATCTCTGAACCTCACATATTACATTGCCAAATACATTTATTAAAATCAGTTTAACAATGGGGTAATTGGATGATGGGCATTAAGGAAGGCACTTGATGTAATGAGCACTAGATATTATATGTAACTGATGAATCACTAAATTCTAGCCCTGAAACTAACAATATGTGCTAACTAAATCGAATTTAAATAAAAAGTAAAAATAAAAAAAATCCTGGAGCATTGAAAAAAAAAATTAACAGTAGCCACTATGCAGACCCAGATGATTACTGAAAGATAAATTGAATTCTATCTATTTTCTCAGGAGCTAAGGAAGCTATTTCACATGGAGGTAGGTCAGGTGTCATCTCTTCTCTCTGGCCAGGTTTGTGCTTCTTATTGAAGCTGGGAATCCTATGATATGTGGGGACTGATTTGGGACCATACTTGTGCAACTTTGATGGTCTACTAGAAGTCTGAGAGCCAATGCACATGCATGAGACATACATGCAAAGGCATTTTAGTATATGTAAATCTTCATATTCCCTGTAATGTTGTATTTATAATATATAGTTTAAGTTTGAAACTAATAAGAAGAAAGCCATTTCAGAGATTCCAGTTTTGGAAATGCAAGAGTACTATACAAATGGAAAGGGCAAAACAGCTCTTTTGTTCTCTGCAGTGATGGAACAAGTCATCAGGTAACAGGACTTTAGAGAAGCCCTGTTTGAGATACATTTGGAAATGAGGTTGGCATGGCAACTGTCTCTGAGGTAACAAAATCCCCTTAGAGCTTTCAGAGAACCCGTAACTTCTCTATACTTGGTTCTCAAGGAGAGCTTAATTTCATTCATTTTAATGAACTGTTTTTCTCCGTTTATAGCATTTTTGCAGTGGGATTGAGAACAAGGATTAGGATTACTGGAGTTACTCTGGGACATGTTAATTCTAAGTATAAATCAAAAGACGAGGCACTGTCATTGGTGAGTCTTAGCTGAGGGTGGGCAAGTCCTCATGGAGGAGTGTGCACACACAAACACACAGTGTGCGTGCAGTGGTTTTAGCAGAACTTTTCTGGAGGAAGATGGATTTCTGCCTTTGTGTTTTGACTTCATAACTTCTCTAAGAGGACTTTTGTCATTAATCCAGGACCAAAAACCTATTTAATCCACTGGCACACTGAAGCTTAAATTCCCCCAAATCAAGATTTATTTTTTGGGTATGAAATCTGTCTTCCTTAATATTAAGGTCCCCTTGTAAGAGGCATCGAGTGCAAGTTGCCATGTAAAAGTTTATTAGTCTCTATATGAATGAAATCATTTCCTGAGAACTATTTTGACAATGTGTGCAGTAGTTTTAGTAGGTAGAAGTGGTGTCTGCAGACAATATTAGGCATTGTTAGTAACATACATTAAATACCTTGTGTTTGTTTAAGAAGCTCAGCAGGGTCCCTGGACCCTATGAAGTTTGGAGTTGGGTAGATCAGAGTTTGACTCAAGATTCTGGAACCTACAAGCTGTGTGTACTCTTCATTTTTAAAGTGGATATTTATAGGTCTAATATATAAGACCGTTGTGAGGAATAAACAGGTATTATTTTTTGTGCATTGCTTTGGATCCTTCACTGAGAGTCCTGGATGAATACAGTGTTTGATACACGGTAAGGGTTCAATACAAGGTAGTAATTACTGTTGTTCCCATGGTGCCTTGCTATAATTAATAGCTTAAAAATATGTAATCACAATG
Source organism: Lontra canadensis (assembly GCF_010015895.1). Lineage (NCBI taxonomy): Eukaryota > Metazoa > Chordata > Mammalia > Carnivora > Mustelidae > Lontra > Lontra canadensis. The sequence goes on along the minus strand of NW_022631030.1, from coordinate 8,902,093 downwards.
AAAAATGTAGCCACGGGTCATTAAAAATCACATCAAGTATTATCAAGGGTGTAAACAAACATTTCTTCTTCCTTAGGGAGGGGGTTCTCTGGAGCAGTGATCCTGAGGGAGTCTCTGTAACTACGTCCCTGAGATCTCTAACCCAGAATGAAACTCCTTAGCTTCCTGTTATCCATGGGCATTAGGAAAGGATGCTGTCTCATGCCTAGAATTTGGACAAGAGACTTGGGCCAAAGCCACAAACAGATCAAGTTCAGCTCAGCAAGACAATTAGAGGTTTTGATCCTCAAAGTAAAGAAGCAGAAGCAGAGAGTCTGAGCTCTGAGTTGTCACATTCTGTTCACTGGGGCCATGAAAGAGCCAGTGGAGAACAGCACTGTGACTGGAAGCAGAAGGAGGTGAGTGCCCGCCTGACCTGGTCTGTCCTGTAGCAGAGGGGGTAAAAGCTCAAACCCCAGGACCCGGACCACCCGAGTTCACCTTCTACTGTAACTTAGCAGCACCAGGACTGGTGCAAGTCACTTGGGTCCAGGGTCCTCATCTGTGAAATGGGGATACTCACAATGCCACACAGCGTTTAGAACAGCGCCTATCCCATAGCTGGCACTCAGTAAATGTTCCTATCCTCGTCTTCTTATGTCACTCCCTGCACTTCTCTGGTGTGCAGCCTTCTCTCTCTCTGTCTCAGTGACTTGTTTCTTTTTCCCTTACAGACCCTCCTAGAGGACAATGGCTGCAGATAACGCCTCCTCTGTGACAGAGTTTGTCCTCGCAGGCTTAACAGATGAGCCAGAACTCCAGATGCCCCTCTTCTTCCTGTTTCTAGGTTTCTATGTGGTCACAGTGGTGGGGAACCTGGGCCTGATAACCCTGATTGGGCTGAATTCTCACCTTCATATTCCCATGTACTTTTTCCTCCTCAACTTGTCCTTCATAGATTTTAGTTTCTCTACTGCCATCATCCCCAAAATGCTAATGAGTTTTGTCTCCAAGAAGAACATCATTTCCTATGCAGGGTGTATGACTCAGCTCTTTTTCTTTTGTTTTTTTTTTTTTTTTTTTTTTGTCTTTTCTGAATCTTTCATCCTGTCGGCAATGTATGACCATTATGTCGCCATCTGTAAACCACTGCTGTACACAGTCACCATGTCTCCTCAGGTGTGTTTCCTCCTTTTATTGGGTGTTTATGGGATGGGAGTGTTTGGGGCTGTGGTCCATACAGGAAATATATTATTTTTGACCTTCTGTGCTGACAACCTTGTCAATCACTATATGTGTGATATCCTTCCCCTTCTTGAGCTCTCCTGCAACAGCTCTTACATAAATCTACTAGTTGTCTTTATTGTTGTGACCATTGGGGTGCCCATTGTTGCCATTTTTATCTCTTATGGTTTCATTATTTCCAGCATTTTCCATATTAGCTCAATTGAAGGCAGGTCTAAAGCCTCCAGTACTTGCAGTTCTCACATAATTGCTGTTTCTCTTTTCTTTGGATCTGGAGCCTTTATGTACCTCAAACCACCTTCTATTTTGCCCCTTGACCAGGGCAAAGTGTCTTCCTTGTTCTACACCATTGTTGTGCCAATGTTCAACCCATTAATCTATAGTCTGAGGAATAAGGATGTCAAATTTGCCCTGAGGAAAACCTTGGGCAGATTAACTTTCTCTTGAAAAAATATTAGAAATTGAGATAAAAGATCCAAGGATTTTTATATTGTAGTGTTTTTATTACTATTACTTATTGTTATTCTGACTTTTTTTAAGATGAGGAATCCAAGCTCTAGTGCTTTCTTTCTAAACTATATGCCAGAGGAAATTTTAACTTTCTTTACCAAATGGACTGATTCTCCCCTACACAAATCCCCCAATTCTTTCTTCTGTATTTTATGAAAAATAATTGGTACAATCTTAGAGTATTCAACATTGAATGGGGCTTAGGAATCATTTGATCCAGTGCCTTTATATAAAACATCACACTTTGCAGAGTCAGAAACATTCCTATGTTGCCCAGGAACATAAAACTACCTGGTGCCAGAGCTGGGACCGAAATCCTTGCTCGAATCTCAATCCAGTTTGTTTTCCCCTATGCCATGTTTTTTTGCCTCAGTTTTTTCTTGGAAGATTTCATTTCACATGTTGGTTGACCTAGCACATTTAAGTTATGAATATATTCACAGTAATTTCATGCACTTTTCACAGGATAATTTTAATATATCACATTTTGCAAGAGAGTAGGAGGTGAAAAATTTTGTTGAGTTGGTCTTGGCAAAATGACAAGATCAGTGTTTGATGAATTTTGTAGTGTGTAATTGGAAAGTATGTTAGATTTCAGAGAGGCAAGTATGGTGTCCACTGACTTGGTGGGTGGAGCCCTACAGACATAGTTTAGTGAATTAGAACTTCCAGAGGACAGAAATTTAATTTTATGGGGTGTAAAGGTGTGTGGTGGAAGTGTCATATGTTATTTAAAGACTAACAGAAAGAATTTGGAGTCTTATTTCAAGGGTTACCTTGGCTGTGGTCCAAGATAATTGGCACTATCCAATATGGCAGTCACTAGCTGTGTATGGCACTGAGCATTGAATCTGAGACACACAAGAAGTCAGGAATATAACTGTAAAATACACACTGGGTCTTTGAAGGATTAATATGAAAAATAATGTAAGCTATCTCGCTGCAACTTTTTATGTTGATAACATGTAGAAATAACATTTTGGATCTATTACATTGTACTGCATACCCATATCCTGGGTATGCAGTACAATGTAAGTAATGAAAAATAACAGAAACCGTCCTTTAAAATTTTTTGTAGTCTAATTTTCATATAGCAAAGTGTGCAAATCTTTAGTGTATATCTCACTGAATTTTTGCACATGTATATGTAACCACAGCCTAGATAACAATGTAAAACATTTCTATCCACTTTAGAAGGCTTCTTTTTGCTCCTTTGCCATAAATACTAACTGCCCTTATCCTCCCCGCCCCAAGGTATCAACTATTCTGACTCTAATTATCATAGGTTAATTTTGCCTATATTTGAAGTTCACATAAACATGTACTTTGTTGTTTCTGACTTCTTTTCCTCAGCATAAAGCCTGTGATAATTATCTATAGCATTGCATGTGTGGATATATTATTTTTTTATTGTTGTGTGTTATTCCATTATGAGACCATACAATTATTTAGCCTGTTAATGAAAAGATAGTTTAAGTTTTAGCCCTATGGTTAATAACATTTCTATAAAATTTTTTAAGATTTTATTTATTTATTTGATGAAAGAGATACAGTGAGAGAGATAACACAAGCAGGGGGCGTGGGAGAGGTAGAAGCAGGCTCCCCACTGAGCAGAGAGCCCTATGCAGACGGGGCTCGATCCCAGGACCCTGGGATCATGACCTGAGCTGAAGGCAGACGCTTAATGACTAAGCCACCCAGGTGCCCCTCTATAAATATTTTTTAACATGCATTTCAATTGAAGTATGCAAAAGCTTCTTTTGGATATATATTTAGATGTGGATTTGCTGGATAATAGAGTAGATATATGTTTAGTTTTTTTTAATACTGTCAAAGTGTTTTAAAAAATATCTGAGTCAGTTTGCACAGCTATCAACAATGTCCAAGAATTCCAGTTGTTCCACATCCTCATTGACACTTAGCATTTGTATTTTATCCATTCTGGTGTGTGTAAGCAAAATATCTTTTGTTTTAATTTTTAATTTTCCTGATGTTGAGCATCCTTTAATGCATGTATTGGCTGCTTGAATATTTTCTTCCACGAGGTAATTATTCAAGTCTTTTGACCATTTGAAAAATAGAGTTGTTAGCTGCTTTCCCTCTTGATTTGAAGGAATTAAAAATTCTACATGTAATTACATGTATGTGTAAGTATGTATATGTATGTATTATGTACATGTGCATGTATGTGTAAAATATATCAGTAATATATACAGATATAATGCATACACACATCTTTATCTCAATCTCTCTGTATCTATCTTCTCCCAAACTATGTGTGCTTATTGTTGATATCTTTTGATAGCAGATGTTCTTAATTTTGAAGTTTGGTTCACCAGTTTTGCCTTTTATGGTTAGTGCTATGTCCTATTTGAGAGATCTTTTACTGTTCTTCTTGAGGTCAGAATAACAGCAATGTGAAAGGGTATGAGTGAGAAAGAAGACATGACAAACTCATTGCAGCTTTGGTTCTGTCAACATTTCGGGTCTTCTGATCTTCTGGGTTCACCTCATGCTTATATTACCTCTTCCTCTATTTGGTTGATGCTTTATAGGGACAGAGCCCTTGAAGCCTGAAGGCACCAGCATTACAAGTATTTTAAATTCAACAGACGTATATTTATTTATTTATTTTCATGTTTTAAAAAGGGTTTAAGAAGATATAACTGACATACAATTAACTACAGTGTTTAAAGTGTTAATTTTGATAAAATTTGACATACATATAAACTCATAAAGCCACCACAACAATTTTGTCTCTCCCTCCTGCCTTCTTCCATTCCCTTACTGCTTTGAAGGCAACCACTAATTTGCTTTCTGTCATTCTGTTGTTTTCATTCTCAAGACTTTTATATGAATAGAATGGTACCGTATGTACTCATTTTTGTCTGCTATCTCTATCTTTTGTCTGCTGTTTATGTCTCAATATAAGTATTTTGAGATTCTTTCATATTGTTACATCTATGATAGTTAATCACTTTTTATTACTGAGTAGTATTACATTGTATGGATATACTACCATATGTTTGTTCATTTACCTGTTGATGGGCATTTGGGTTGCTGTAAGTTTACGGCTATTAGAAACAAATCTATTATAAACATTCATGTACAAGTTGTTGTATGGACATATCCTTTCATTTCTCTTTGGTAATAAACAGAAGTGGAATGGTGAAGTCACATGATAGGTATATGTTTAACTTTTTAAGAAAGTGCCAGGCTGTTTTCCAAAGTGGTTGTACCATTTTACACTTTCTCCAGTAGTGTTTGAGATTTTCAACTCCTCATGTCCTCACTACACTTGGCATGGCCCACTTCTTCAGTGGAGACATTTAAATAGGTATATAGTGGTATCTCATGGTGGTTTTAATCTACATTTCCCTAATAAGTAATGTTGCTGAGTATCTTTTCAGGGGATCATTTGTCATCCATATATATTTTCTGTGAAATGTTTATCCAACCTATTTGCTTATTTTAGAGTAGGTCAGCCCCATGCAGAAGAATGAGACTGGGCCACTTCCTTACACCACACACAAAAATAAATTCAAAATGGATGAAAGACCCAAATGTGAGACAGGAATCTGTCAAAATCCTAGAGGAGAACACAAGCATCAACCTCTGTGACCTTGGCTGCAGCAACATCTTGCTAGACACGTCTCCAGAGGCACAGGAAACAAAACCAAAAATGAACCATTGGGACTTCATCAGTATAAAAAGCTTTTGCACAACAATGAAAACAACAAAACTAAAAGGCAACCTATGGAATGGGAGAAGATAATTACAAATGACCTATCAGATAAAGGGCTAGTATCCAAAACATAAAGTACTTACCAAACTCAACACCCAAAAAACAAATAATCCAGTCAAGAAAAGGGCAGAAGACATGAACAGACATTTTCCCAAAGAAGACATTGTGTGGAGCACTGGGTGTGGTGCATAAACAATGAATCTTGAAACACTGAAAAAAAAATACAATTAAGACGTTAAAAAAAAAAAAAAAGGACATACAAATGGCTAACAGACACATGAAAAAATGCTCCATATCAGTTGGCATCAGGGAAATACAAATCAAAACCATAATGAGATATCACCTCACACTGGTCAGAATGGCTAAAATTAACAAGTCAGGAAACAACAGATGTTGGTGAGGATATGGAGAAAGGGGAACCTTCTTACACTACTGTGGGAATGCAAACTGGTAAGCCACCCTAGAAAACAGGGGAGGTTCTTAAAGGCATTAAAAATAGAGCTATCCTATGACCTAGCAATTGCACTCTTAGGTATTTATCCAAAGGATACAAACATAGTGATTAGAAAGGGCACCTTCACTCCAGTATTTACAGCAGCAATGTCCAGAATAGCCAAACTGTGGAAGGAGCTGAGATGTCCATCGACAGATGAATAGGTAAAGAAGATGTGGTATCTACAAACAACAGAATATTACTCAGCTATCAAAATAATGAAATCTTGCCATTTGCAATGATGTGGATGGAATTAGAAGGTATTATGCTAAGCAAAATAAGTCAGTCAGAGGAAGACAAATAATATAATTTCACTCATTTGTGGAATATAAGAAGCAAAACAGATGAACATAGGGGAAGGGAAGGAAAAATAAAATAAGATTAAAAGAGAGGGCGAGGCAAACCATAAGAGACTCTTAACTATAGAAAACAAACTGACGGTTACTGGAGGGGAGATGGGTTGGGGGATGAGGTAATTGGGTGATGGGCATTAAGGAGGGCACTTGATGTAATGGGCACTGGGTATTATATACAACTAATGAATTATTAAACTCTACCTCTGAAACTAATAATACACTATATATTAACTTAATAGAATTTAAATAAAAAAATTTTAAAGTAGGAAGGTTATTTCTTATTCCTGAGAGCTCAAGGGTCTTTATATATTCTGAATTCAATCCTTTACTGAATATGAACTTTTAAAAAAGTCCATGGCTTATCTTTTCATTCTATTAACAGAGATCTTGATTTTCAAAAGTCCAACTCATCACATTTTTTTTTATGAACTGTAGCTTTGTTCTTGTATCCAAGAATTTTTTGCTTAAAAAAAAGATCACAAGGATTTTCTCCTATATTTTGGACGTTTTATAGGTTTTTATGTTTGTGTGTACAATCTATATTCAGTTAATTTTTGTATACAGTTGAAGTATGGATCAAAATCTCTTTTTGGGGTGTGTGTGTGTGTGTGTGTTTGCACATAACTGTCCAGTGATTGTTCTTTTACCTTTGTTAAAGATCAATTGTTTCTGTTTTTTTATTTTCTGTTCCCTTTGTCTACTTGTCTATCTTGATGTCAATACCACAGAGTTGTTTTTTTTAACTGTAACTTTATAATAGTTCTTGAAATCAGTCAGTATAAGTCCTCTAACTTCATTCACCTTTTTCAAAAGTAATTGACTATTTTAGGTCCTTTGAGTTTCCATATGAATTTTAGGATGAGCTTGTAAATTCCTACAAAATGACCTGCTGCGATTTTGATATCTTGAAATCTTGAAAAAGATTCACAGATATATTGAATCTGTGAATTTCTTTGGGAGAATTAACATTTGTTTTCTCCCTCAGCAATAAATGGGAGTGCTTACTTTCTTTTGTCACTCTAACATAGTATACTCTTAGAAATTTCAATTTTTAATCTAAGAACAGTTTTTAGGTATAGCTATAATTAGCATTTCTTTAATAATGAGAAACTCTAGTGATATTCTCATGTATTTAATGGCTATTGGTGTTACATCACACTTTTTCCTCACTTTTCTGCTGGATTTTGATCTCAATTAGGCACATTAGCTTTTCATTTGTGGTATAAGTTGCATATATCACCCCTCCACTTTGTGATTTGGTTTTTGACTTTCCTTATGATATAAAATTTAAAAATTAATGTTACTCATCTTTTATTGTTTCTGGTATTTTAGTCATACTTAGAAATGTCCTTCTGTCCTTTATAACCTCAAAGGTTATAGAGAAATTCACTCCTTTTTTTTTTTTTCAAAATGTTTGTACGATTTCATTTTTTTTTCCACTTGGATGTCTGATCTTTTTACAAACAGTACCAGTATATGGTGTGAGGAATGGATCCAAATTTATCTTTTTCCATATGGCTATCCAGTTGTTCTATCACAATTTATAAAAAAAAAGTCCATCTTTTCCCTGCTGAGTTGAGCTGTTGCCTTCATTACATACCAAGTTTCATAGGCACTTGAGCTATTTCTGTGTTTTCTGTTCTTTCTGTTTGTCCGCCAGTCTATTCACAAGTCAATACCACACTGCTTTAATGATGGGAGATTCGCAATGTTTTCCTGTCTTGAAGATAACTTCCCACATATTGTTATTCTTTTTCTTGGGGTTTTCCTGCTTGTTCATCTTTAACCATAATGTTTATAACTAATCTATCTAGCTTCAAAAAAATACCCCAAACCTCATGGCATGTTTAGTGATTACATCCTAAGCTTTTTATAAGCAAACTTAGGAGGAATTGACATCTTTGAATTTTGAGACTTCCGTCTCAAGGAAGTATGGTATATCTTCTTAGTTCAGTATCTTTTAGGAGTGTTTCATAAGTTTTCTTGTGTATGTTTTGCACATTTCTTATTAGATTTCTGGTTGGGAATTTTATTATATTTTATTTTTTTCTACTGTAATGAGAGTTTTATCTTTCATTGTATCTTCTGATTATTATTGGCATATATGAATTCTATTGAATTCTATGTTAATTTTATACTTTGTAATATAATAATTATTATTTTTTAAAAGATTTTATTTATTTATTTGAGAGAGAATGAGAGTCAGAGAGAGAGCATGAGAGGGGAGAGGGTCAGAGGGAGAAGCAGACTCCCTGCTGAGCAGGCAGCCCAATGTGGGACTTGATCCCAGGACTCCAGGATCATGACCTGAGCTGAAGGCAGCTGCTTAACCAACTGAGCCACCCAGGTGCCCCTAATTATTATTTTTTATGGAAGTTTTCCCATGGATTCTTCTAGGTTTTGCAAAACGTAATAAAATCTTCTATAAACAGGGATGATTTTACCTGTTTTATTCTGTTTATTTTTTCTTTAAGATTTTATTTATTTATTTGAAAGAGAGAGAATGAGAGACAGAGCATGAGAGGGGGGAGGATTAGGGGGAGAAGCAAACTCCTCACTCAGCAGGGAGCCTGATGTGGGACTTGATCCTAGGACTCCAGGATCATGACCTGAATCAAAGGCAGTTGCTTTACCAACTGAGCCACCCAGGCACCCTTGTTTTCTTCTGATTATTAATGCCTCTTATCCCTTTCCCATTTGTAATTGCATTTTCTAATACCTTTAATACAATGTTAAGTAATAGTGAGGACTATGGCATCTCAGATTTATTTCTGGTTCTAATTAGGAATGCTCTAGAGTTTTCAAATTAAATTGCTGGTGTTTTATATATTTATTTCATATATTTTATCGTCTTAAAGAACATTCATCATGGAGCACTTGGCTGGCTCAGTTGGTAGAGCATACAACTCTTGATCTCAAGGTTGGTAAGTTCAAGTCCCACATTGGGTGTAAAGCTTACTTTAAAAAAAAAAAGAAATTATTCATCATTCCTTGAGTCAACAAGAATTTTAAAGATTTTATTGATTTATTTACTTGGGGTGGGAAGCAGAGGGGAATGGAGAGGGAGGGGGAAAGAATCTCAAGTGGACTCCATGCTGAGTGTGGAGTCTCATGTGCTCAGGACGCTGAGATCATGAGCTGAGCCAAACAGAGAGTCCGAGGCTGAATTGGTTAGGCAGCCAAATGCCAGGTTCAAATAAGTATTTTAAAAGCATGAATGGATATTGAATTTTCTCATCCTCTTTTCATCTTTGGGATTTTATTTCCTCAAAATTTCATTTTAGATCTTTAATCTCTCCACCTCTACAGACTCTTCTACTTTATTTTTTTTTAAAAGAAAGTGTTTTTTTTTAAAGATTTTTTATTCATTTATTTGACAGATCACAGGTAGGTAGAGAGGCAGGCAGAGAGAGAGGAGGAGGCAGACTCCCTGCTGAGCTCAATCTCAGGACCTCAATCTGATGCTGGGCTCAATCTCAGGACCCCAGGATCATGACCTGAGCTGAAGGCAGAGGCTTTAACCCACTGAGCCACCCAGGTACCCCTCTTCTACTTCTTTTTATCTTATTTTATTTTCTTAAGTATGCTCCATGTCCATTGCGGACCCCAACGTGGGGTTGAACTCACAACCCCAAGATCAAAACCTGAGCTGAGATCGAGTCAGACACTTAACTGACTGAGCCACCCAAGTGTTCCCAAACTCTTCTATTTCTGAACATACCCAAGCCTGCTTAAAGTTTATTTAAAAATTTCCTTTGACCCTCCTTTTCTCTTTCCCTTTTTCTGTCCATAATTAAGAAGAGTGAATAGTGCTTTTTCTTCATATCCACAGACTCAGTGCCAATTTTTGGTATGTCATATATGCAATTTCCTGCCCATGTCTTTTTTTGTACCCCAGTTCAGAGTGTAACACCCTGTTCAGATACATTTGTATAACAAAATCTGACTTTTCCATGTCAGTGAGGACTTCATGTGCGATTTTCAGGGCATCCTTGAACCCTGGGTTTAGCTCCTGCTTATCTGCCTTGATTACTGTCCTGAAATTTAAGCATGAGACTACCAGGAGGAAGGAATCACTCTGTCTGACTTGAATTTGAAGGTGTTATGTCCATTCCAATTTTTCAATGGATAGAAAGTTTTAGTTATGCAAGATGAATAAGAGAACAAGAGATCTGTTGTAGTTAACTAGCACCTCTAGTTAACTATACTGTATTGTACATTTACAAATTTACAGAGCTCATGTTAAGTAACCTTACCACACAAACAAACACACACTCAAACATAAAACAAAGAGACAGAAACAAGGAATGTAAGATAATAAATCCCACTACATCCCATGTCATTCTCTTGAGAAAATATACAGCATTTTTTAAGAAAGTAAATTGTAGAAAAAATTGCACCATCATTTAATTAACATGTTTTAGAGGAAACTTTTTACAGCAACGGGTATAATTTGGTTTCTATATTCTTTTTCAAATGCACAAATTATGGAATTATGGAATAATTATTGAATAAAAGTATGAATCATTCATATAGTGAACTTCTGCTTTAGCCAAAATAATAGACAACATGTACTGATTCTTGGCCTCCAAGAGTGAGGTATCTTTAGAAAAATGTCACCATGGTTATGTGTTATTCTCCCCTGCTGTCTCTGCACGGCACATTACTGCTTCCACAGAACCAACAGTAATAGAGCATTTACTTCTTTCTCTCCATGCACAGGTTTAAAGACTTTCTGGGGAAGTTTCCATTTTATTTGAGAACACAGAGTTGAGTCTTTGGTAGCTTTCAAGATTTCTAGATTTTTTTTTTTAATTTTCGAGATTTCTAGATAATTTCACTGGAAAAGATAATGAGATGAGAGTTTTGCCATTCTGAGAATGTTAGACCCCTAACTAATTGCCAGGTCTACAGACTGTGCTTTCATAAGCGTAGAAAGAGTTAGGAAGAGATAGGCATCCCTACAGTACTGATCTTCCCGTGTTAAGACTATTCATTCTGCTGTTATAGCAATGAGAATTCTCATTTCTGAGTTGTGGAGTCTGTGTGGCTTAGAAAGAGGTTCTTCTCTGCTACCTTCAGAGATGACCTCTCTGAAAAGCAGGGCTGTGGGAAATGTCTCAACAGCGACTACATTTTTTGTTTCACAAATGGACAAGAAATCCATCCTACGTTCTTTTTATTCTTAGAGTGTGGTCATTGTAATGGGGCTGGATTCTCTCCTCAATATCCTCATGAACTTGCCCTCTTAGACCTCTCCTATTCCTTCGTCATTTCACTTAAAGTGATAATGAACTTTATACCAGAAAAGAACATCATCGCTAATTTGAAATGCAAGATTCGACTCCTCTCTTTGGCTTTTTCTGCTATTTAGTCACCGCAACTTTGTTGTTAGTTACTGTTTTAATAGTTGTGGCCTGGGGTCACTGTGGGATCTGCATCACTCTGGTCCGCTCTCTGCTGGTACTTGGTTTTTGTACTGGGAATAGATACTGGTGGTGTCATGGCCATCCAGTGGTAATGGTCAGTCTGTCTTTCTGTGATCACAACACCATCAAATTGCATGTGCTGCACACCTTACCAAACTCCTTTCTATCATCACCTGTTTTATAAGCTGGTAGATTTTCTAGACATAAGCATTATGACTGACCATCTTCACCTCTTACAGACTCATCCTTTCCATCATCCTCCATTTCCTCTCTCCTGATGCAGATACCAATCTGTTTCTTTTTCCTTGGATCAAGGAAATCCTTGTATCACAGTCCACCTCTTGGGACCAGAAGCTATAGCAGTGATCTCAAATTGAAGCATGTATCTGAGTCACTTGGAGGGCTTGCTGAATTGCAGATTCCAGGCACCACCCACAGAATTTCATGATTCAGTAGGTCTCGGGAAGGACTCAAGAAATTTCATTCCTAAGAAGTTCTCAGGTGATGCTACTACTGCTAGTCTAGAAACCAGCCCCTGGGCTATACTATTAACTTCTATAGCAAAGTAGTCATGCTGAACCATCTACTTAGTTCCTAGTTTTCTGACATGAAAACTCTGAGGTTTTTCCTTTGAGTCAGAGATACACTGATATATCAAGTGTATCTTATTTTCAATTTTTTCATAATACATTTTGAAATGTAAACATTTTCCTTCTAAAAAGTAATGATTTTAAATTTTTCCTCAGATTTTTTTTTTCTTCCCTCTTTCTTTGTGGGCAATCTTCTCCCATAGTCTTCATTTGCTTTCCTTCTCCTCCATCTTGGATTGGGTTTCTCGTAAGACCCTGAGATGAAGGAACATATGAAAGTGATTTGTTAGGAAGCATTTCCAGGTAAATTAGGTTGAAAACGTGGAAGTGAGATAGAGGAAGACTAAGAAAATGTGTGACATCAAGCAAGCTCTGATAATGGGCAATTCTGGCTCAAGCCTACAGGGAGTCTTTGAAGATATTGTGTGACATGCCTCCGAATCATTTTGAGCAGGACCAGGGATCTGGAGTATTTATATCCCAGTACATATCAATCATGGGCTCAGGGCTACTCCAAGGATGTAACTTTCCTGGCACTGTGGGCTCTCCTGTGCAAGGGAAGCAGGCTCTGTCATCCTGGGTGGTGTTCTCAGGCAAATAAAAGCAGGTGCTAGCTGTTGGGAGTTTGTGAAGGCATACTGAAAGCTGGCAGGCATCAAAATGAGAACAGGATCTGAGAAGATGTGGGTGAAGCACTAACAAGTATTTGGTACACCTCCCAACTGGCAGAGGTATTTCTATGTTACTGATGTGACATTAAGGAGGGAGAAGTTGCATTTGAATTGGCCATTTGTCACTTTTCTCTTGAGTTTTCTTCCTTTGGGAAATATTTTCTGCTCTTGATACGTGATCATGAACAAAATCCATAACAGAGTACATTTGTCTTTATCTTTATACTCTATGTGAGTGAAATTTTGGTTTTGTTCATTGTGAATAAATTATTCCCTCTTATAATGGAAGGGAAGAAGTCTGTTTTGCTGTTAACAGCATCCTGACTTCTGCCGATTTTTCCTCCAGATATTTAGAGCTGGAACCACTAATTCCTTTCCACTTATCCTGGTATTATTCTAATTCTGACAAAAACTGGCAGTTCTTCAATAGCCCTCAACCTCCTGGAGAATACTGGCAACTCCTTGCTGCTCCCACTGAAACCAAATGAACAGGATACTGGGAACTTCGTGCTCTCCTGTCTAGTGTCCCTGAAGAAATTCTGGAAGCAGACATTCCAACATTCCATTATTTCTGAATGTTTAGGTCTCATTTGTAGGTCCAGCAGATCTGCCTATGCTGGATATTTTCATTTTGCTCCTGTGTGTCCATTTTCTATGCTTATCTATCCTGCCCTCTTCCTAGATGTCTGACAGATACAGACTGCATTAATAGACTTTCTTACTCTCTCTTATTAGCAAACAGTGTGGGAAAAGAAGAGTGAGGGCAGGGTATTTATTCCTCTGTTCTTCCTGGGGGAGTGCTGTGAGCCGCATCCATTCACCAAGAGTCAAAGTGAGGTCAAGAGGCCCTTCTTACACAGCTCACTCTCTTTGTGACTAATTCAGCCTAAACACAGTCACAGGGCTTCAATTTTAGTCCTGGGATGCTGCATAGTCTTTTTTTTTTTTAAGATTTTATTTATTTGACACACACAGAGAGAGAGATCACAAGTAGGCAGAGAGGCAGGCAGAGAGAGAGAGGGGAGAAAGCAGGCTCCCCACAGAGCACAGAGTCTGACGCGGGGCTCGATCATGACCTGAGCCAAAGGCAGAGGCTTTAACCCACTGAGCCACCCAGGCGCCCCTGCATAGTCTTTTCTGATTTTCCTATATCCTATGCATACTTTGGAAATAGTCCGTTGTCTCTACCTAACCACATTGCATGAGTTTACACCTCCCTTGACATCTTGTGCACCCAGAGGGTCTAGCTGGGGGGCTACAGAATCAGTTTTTTATTTTTTAAATTTATTTTATTTTATTTAAAGATTTTATTTATTTATTTGACAGAGAGAGAGACAGAGATCGAGATAGACCACAAGTAGGCAGAGAGGCAGGCAGAGAGGCGGGGGGGAAGGGGGGAGCAGGCTCCCTGCTGAGCGGACAGCCCGACTCCACTCGGGGCTCCATCCCAGGACCCTGGGACCACGACCCAAGCTGAAGGCAGAGGCTTTAACCCACTTAGCCACGCAGGCGCCCCCAGAATCAGGTTTTTAAAACCTCATTTGGTCATCTCTGACCCACTTCACTCACCCACAGGACAGAGTCACAAATGAGTCAAAGCAGTTACACATCTCTCTGCCTCTCCTTCTTCACAAAGATAATGACAAGTTGAGTGTTTTGTCTCTTCTCTGAATTTAGGAATGTCACTGCATAGGAAGTGCTGATGAATTGTTCCAGAGCAGTGTCTACCTTTTATCTTCTTCAAGTTACATATGATTTGGAAAAGTAACCTCCTCAAATAGTTCCCATTTTGTTTATTTACCTGAAGTAGGCATAGAATAAGCTGGGCCCAGGGAAACAGCTGGGCTGAAGGGGAAATGGTCTTTGAGAAGTTTAGTCTTCACATTTTCTAGTTGCTTTTTTGAGATGATTTGAAAAATAAATATTTCAACAGTGAAAGAGTTCTGAGCTATATTTGTGGAACTTGGGAAGCAATAATTTAACATATAACTATGCGCATATGTGAGATATGTAATGATATGTTTATTCACAAAAGAAACCTGGTTTGAGCAATTGATTCCTCCTCTCTGTAAATGGCCAGTTTTCTCTGGCCAAAAACGGATGATACTTCTAAAGTGGGTCCCTATCTTTCCATGCCCTTAGGAAAGTAGAGAATGGGAAGAATCCTTTTCTTTTATCTATATTCCTGCTCTTCTTTTCCATAAGGAAGAGGAGTGGACTCATTACAGCTGAAATGAACTGGTCAGTCCCTGTAGGCCCCTTTTTTTAGGAATGGCCTGTCCTCTGGACCAGTACTTGTCTCCTCTTCCATGAGTTTCATCGCCCTTAGTAGGGAAGGCCTGATACACATTTCTTCTGTGCCTGGGTTCACCAGACCTTTTTGGGGAATGCAATGAGGGAAGGAGAGAATCCTATTGTGACTGTGGAGACAAGCTACATCCTCCAGTTAACTTTATCAGTGTTAAAGCTGATTTTTTAATCTTTTGTGTGTGTGTGTGTGTGTGTTTGTGTGTGAGACGCCTGTGTTTCATGTCTCAATTAGTTCTCTATTGAAAGAGCACAGAGTAAGATAAGGGATTATCATCTTTTTTTTTTTTTAAAGATTTTATTCATTTATTCGACAGAGAGAGAAATCACAAGTAGGCAAAGAGGCAGGCAGAGAGAGGGAGAAGCAAGTTCCCCACTGAGCAGAGAGCCCAATGTGGGGCTCGATCCTGGGACCCTGAGATCATGACCCGAGCAAAGGCAGAGGCCTAACCCGCTGAGTCACCCAGGCGCCCCAGGGATTATCATCTTTAACACGCAACAATCTCCTTTGCATACACTCAGTGATTCAGCCCATATCATCACTTGCCTTTGCCCAAATATACAAGGCTTTACTGGGCTTCCAGATATTTGCTTTTCTGAGTTGGTCTGCATGTAATGCACTCCTCTACCCCCTGCTGTTAATCTATTTATTATTCATGACTCATTGCAATATATTTCTAGTATGTCCTAAACCTGAGAACACATTTTCCTAGTAACAATACAACAGTAACACATAATGGGGCATGATTTCTGAATGGAAATTTAAAGTAAAATAAATTAAAGATATGGCTATTAATCTGTTATAAAAGCAAAAAGACACCATATACTAAAATGTATAATTACATCAAAACCCAATTCTCTAATTTTATAAAACAGACAATGAACTACTTCCTGAACTGATTACCTAAGGGAACTCAATAGACAATTAAGTGCAGTAAGAGGGTCCATGAGAAATAGATATCTATGAGTAGACTGATTAAAAAAAGAACCTCATAATATTACTTAAAACATAAATGTATGTTATATGTTAAATATGCATTAACTAACAATAATGTCATTAGCTTCAGTAACCATAAAAAATAATTTGGAGATGCACTGATGGCCTTTATTATTTTATAAATTGCCTAGAAAATTTGGAAGTAATAATCATACTAAACAGACATTTTTGTAGTATGTAAGCCATGTTTATATTTCTTCTATTTTCATTAGAACATTATAACCTAGCATATTGTTTTAAGAAATAACTATTGTTATAAGATGAAATGGAGAAACAGTTGTACATTAATACTTTGGAATGATCCACAGAAAAAATCCTGAAGTATTATTCCACACAACAACTTACATGAATCCATTTCCTGACATAATGATGAGCAAAATAAATCAGAAAACAAAACACATAAGGTTTAAGAATGGCAAAAGTAACATAGAAAGAAGGAAAATGGAATATGGTACCTTCTTGGGTAGGGAGTGCTGCTGAGTGGAGAGTGGCGTGAGGGAACTTTCTAGGATATCAGAAATGTTCTGTATCTTTTTCTGAGTAGTGATTACAGGTTGTGTTGAACTGAAGGTTTCTGCACTTTCTATATGTTATACATAGTATAAGATGAAGAATAGCATGTGTGTTAGAACCAGACTCTTAACTACGGAAAACAAACTGATGGTTACCAGAATGGAGGTGGGTGGAGGGATGGGTAAAATAGGTGATGGGGATTAAGGAGGGCACTTGTGATGAGCTCTGGGTGGTATATAGAAGTGTTGAATTATTATATTGTATACCTGAAACTAATATTACACTGTATGTTAACCAACTGGAATTCAAATAAAAACTTTAAAAATGGATTTTTAAAAAAGTAACTCTGAGTATAATGGACTTTGACCCTCCTAGATGACATCTCTGAATTAAAAAAAACAAAAGTAAATCTAGACACCATTAGAGAGACAACTACCTAAAGATGTTGGAAAGTGAACAGAAGCAGACTTGGTAGGGAATGAACATTCACTTGGAGGAGGGAAGTTAGGGAGCAATGCCAAGTAAATTCTCGTCTTTGTAGCTTTCTCCCAGCACCAAGTGCAGTCTGCATGGTGCCCACGTGGAAAAATTCAGTCTCTCTGGAACAAAGAACCAGATAAGGGAAGCCAAAAAATCTTAAATACTGAATAAAGTTTGGGGAATTATGGAAACAAATGAATCGGAGAAGGAATCCCCAAAGTAGATTCACCTGACCCTAAAACACGCATGTGCAGAACAGACCCAAAGCAGCTCAGATAAAGACAAAGTATGTGAACTGGTATCAGGGATACTGCCCAAGAAATAGAGTATGTAGTTTAAGTCCAGACCAAAAAATATTATCTGAAAAAGAAGGGAAATGAAATGCACTGGGGAAAACATAACAGAAAAATAACAGAATCCAAAATCTCCGCTTAACATTCATAATGCCCAGGATACAAACCAAAATTACCTGATACAGAACTAAGAAAACTGAAAACCTTCTCAAGAAAAAAATCAATTGTGTCAGACCACAAGATGAACAAGATATTGGAACTGAGAGATAAGAATTTTAAAGCAGTTGCTATACCTATCCACAATTAAGTAAAGCAAATTATGTTTTCAATGAAGGAAAATCTTAGATAAGAAGTGATAAACCTCAACATACAAAGAGAAACACTAAAAAATAAGTCCTGCAATGGAAAAAGTACAATTTTTGAAATAACAAACTGTATGTACTTAACTAAATGGACATGACAGAAGAAAGAGTAAGTAAACTTGAAGACTGACCAATAGAAATTACCTAAGGTGAAATACACAGAAGAAGGTTGAATATTTGAATAGAATCTCACAGGCCTATTAGAATATACCAAATGGTCAAAAATATGTTAATTATAATACTGAATGGAGAAAAAAGGGATGAAACACAAAAAATATCTGAAGAAATAATCTTTTTAATTTCCCTAACTTGATAAAAGACAAACATTTTTAGATATAAGATGCTAAGTGAACACCATATAAAGAAGCTCAAATAAAGGCAAATCACAGCAAAACTGTTTAAGTCAAAGATGAAGAATCATAAAAATCATCAAGAGAAAAACAAAATATTGCATACAGAGTACATTGGCTAATTTCTCATCAGAAACCATGAAAGCCCAAAGAGAGTGTAGCGACAAATTTAAAGTGCTAAAAACAACAACAACAAACATACTGTCAACCCAGAATTCTATATTTAGCAAAAACATTCAAGAATGAAAGCAAAATAAGGACATTTTTAGATAAGAGAAAAATAGACGAGCTGCAATGCAAGAAATGAAGAAATTCTTCAGGTTTTAGGAAAATGATATCAGATGAAAGCTTGGATCCTTAAAAAGAAGAAAAGAATTGTGGTGCCTGGGTGGCTCAGTGGGTTAAGCCTCTGCCTTTGGCTCACGTCATGATCCTCAGGGTCCTGGGATCTAGCCTGCATTGGGCTCTCTGCTCAGCAGGGAGCCTGCTTCCCTCCCTCTCTGCCTGCCTCTCTGCCTTCTTGTAGTCTCTCTGTGTCAAATAAATAAAATCTTTTAAAAAAAAGAAGAAAAGAGTAAAAATAAGAACAGTAAAAATGGAAAATATCTGAAAAATAACTGGGTATATATCCAAAAGAATTGAAAATAGGATCTCAAAGACATAGTTACACACCTGTGTTCACTGCAGTGTTATTCACAATAACCAAGAGGTAGAAGCATGGAAATGTCCATCAACAGCAAATACAACAGTTGAATCGATAAAGAATATGTGCTATATCCATACAGTAGAATATGATTCAGCCTTAAAAAGAAAAAATTCTGTCCCATGCTATTAGATGGATGAACCTTAAGGATATCAAGCAAAGAAAAATAAGCCAGTAAGAAAGACAAATATTGCATGATTCCATTTATATGAGGTATTTAAAGTAGTAAAATTCTTAGAAACATAAAGTAGAATGGTGGTTGCTAGAGGGGCCTGGGAAAAGGGAAGGGGGAGTTGTTTTTCAATGGATATAGAGTTTTGCAAGAAGAAAAATTTCTAGAGATCTGTTGCACAAAAATGTGCACAGTTAACACCAACTGTACTGTACATTTATTTTTTTTAATTTTTTAAAAGATTTTATTGACTTATTTGACAGACAGAGATCACAAGCAGGCAGAGAGAGAGGGAGAAGAGGGCTCCCCGCTGAGCAGAGAGCCTGATGTGGGGCTCGATCCCAGGACCCTGGGATATGATCCGAGCCGAAGGCAGAGCCACCCAGGTGTCCCTGTACTGTACATTTAATGTATAGGTAAACTTTGTATGTTTTATGACCACAATAAAAAAAGATTATTTTTATATATGAGACTTTTTCTCAACTTTAGAAACCACATTACTGTTTAATGAAACTTAACATTTTATTGTGGGGTTTATAATATATGTAGGGGCATTTTGTATATATATCAAATTATAAAAATAAGTGAAACCATATGACAAATAGCATGGAGGACATGGGGAGTTAGGAGAAGGCATTTGGGGGAAATTGGAAGGGGAGGTGAACCATGAGAGACTATGGACTCTGAAAAACAATCTGAAGGGTTTGAAGAGGTGGGGGGGTGGGAGGTTGGGGGAACCAGGTGGTGGGTATTAGAGAGGGCACGGACTGCATCGAACACTGGGTGTGGTACAAAAACAATGAATACTGTTATGCTGAAAATAAATTAAAAAAAAAGATTAAAAAATTATAAAAAATATATTTGTAATACATTTTATATATTATATATGTATATAAATATATAATTATATATTATATAGTTGTAATATTATATAATCATAATGTATAATTATATTATATACAGTATAATGCATATTTTATATAAAATCAAATGTTTTATATAAAACCAAATTGTAAAAAATATTCAAATAAAATTCAGGGAAAGAGAAACAAAGGTGCAAAAACCAGAGGAACAAGCAGAAAACAAATTAAAGTGGGAGAGCCAAACTCAAACATTCAATAATTACATTTAACTTTAATTAGTTGAACTCTGCAAATAAGAAGTAGATATTGCTACATGGATTATAAACAAATAGACAAACAAAACAATAAGACCTAGCTATATGTTATCTACAAGGGACACACTTCATAAAGACACAGAAAGGCAAAAGTAAATGGATGAAAAAACATATGCTATAAAAAGGAAGCACAAGAAGGCTGGAGTAGCTATATTAATTTCAGATGAAATAGTATTTTAAAAGATATGTTACTGGACAGAAGGAGAATGCTTCATAATGACAAAAGGAACAATGCATCAGGGATCATAGTATATATATATGCCCCAAAATAGAGTTTCAAAATATATGAAACAAACCTTGACAGAATTAAAGGGAGAAATATATATAATTGTACTATCATAATTAATACCTCCCTCAGAAATTAATAGAAAAACTAAACATAAATGATTTTATCCACAATCTGAATAGTACTATTGACCAC
Organism: Lontra canadensis; assembly: GCF_010015895.1. Lineage (NCBI taxonomy): Eukaryota > Metazoa > Chordata > Mammalia > Carnivora > Mustelidae > Lontra > Lontra canadensis. Next base: position 8,881,300 of record NW_022631030.1, on the reverse strand, counting down.
CCATAACTGATAATTTGTATACCCAATAATGGCAGAATACATATATATTTTTTGAAGAATACATATATTTTTAAAATTCATATGTTTTCAACAATAATCTGTATTATACAGCATTACACAAATTTCAATAAATTTTAAAAAGTTGAAACCATGCTGCCAATTTACTCCATGGTATTGCTGTGTCCACATCCATTTTGTTTGACCAAGCAGGTTGTAGACAGTTTAAACTGACAGTAGCCCCTCATGCAAGTATATGTTTTAAATAGAGCCCTGCGGAGTCACTTGCTTGTGATAGGACTTCTTCAACAGCCCATGTTGAACCAGCTGCCCAGTCTCTCCGGCCCTTCTTCTAGTCCCCTTGAAATAAGACCCCCATGGAGCTTTCCAAAACCCCATTCTTTCAGTTTGAATTGAGCAATCTGGCCATAGTCTTGGAACCCCAAAGCAGTCCACCACAGATCCTAATGAAGGTGTGCATAGGTCCTAATGCTCTGTCTTTACTCTGTCTTGACCTTCCTGTGTGTCCCCTCAAGGTATGCCATGTCCTTTCTCCAGGATCTGTGAATAATAAACTTTTTCATTTCAACTTCTCCTGTGGTCTGTTTTTGAACCTCACAATCTTGTGCTACACTTAACACATGTTAATTAAACAAGTCAACAATATGGAAGATATTATTTGACCACAATGGAATTAGATTAGAAATTCACAGCATAAGATAATAAGGAAACCCCTCAAACCCAATGAGATACCCCCTTACAGTCAGAGTGGCTAAACTTAATAAGACAGGGAACAACAAATGTTGGCAAGGATGCAGAGAAAAGGGAACCTTCTTCCACTGTTGGTCAGAATGCAAGCCAGTACGGTCACTCTGGAAGACACTATGGAGGTTCCTCAAGAAGTTAAAAATAGAGCTACCCTACAATCCAGCAATTGTACTAGTAGGTATTTATGCCAAAGATACAACTGTAATGATACAGAGGGCCACCTGTACTCCAATGTTTATAGCAGCAATGTCCACAATAGCCAAACTATGGAAAGAGCCAAGATGTCCATTGACAGATGAATGGATAAAGAAGATATGGTTCATATATACAATGGAATATTACTCAGCCATCAGAAAGGATGAATACTTACCATTTACATCGACATGGATGGAAATGGAGTGTATTACGCTAAGCAAAATAAGTCAATCAGAGAAAGGCAATTATCATATGGTTTCACTCATGTGGAATATAAGAAACAGTGCAGAGGATCATAGGGGAAGGGAGGGAAAACTGAATGGCAAGTCATCAGAGAGAGAGAAAAACCATGAGAGACTCCTAACTGTAGGAAACAAACTGAGGGTTGGTGGAGGGGAGGCGGGTGGGGAGATGGGTTAAATGGAAGATGGGTATTAAGGAGGGCATGTGATGTGATGAGCACTGGGTGTTATATACAACTGATGAATTATTGAATGTTACATCTGAAACTAATGATGTACTATATATTGGCTAATTGAATCTAAATTAAAATAAAAATTAATTTAAAATTTAAAAAAGAAACCCCTCAAATTTAAAAAGTTAAACAACGTATTTCTACATAATAATTGGATTAAAAAAGATATATCATGAGAGAAGTTGGGAAATTTTTAGAGTTGAATGGTGATGAAAATATACATACCAAAATTTGGGAGTAGTTAAGTAGTAAATAGAGGGAAATCTATAGCTTAAATTGTCAATATTAGAAAAGAAGATGGTAAGTAAATCTGTTTCTGCTACCTTGAAAAATTAAAAAAAGGAGTCCAAATTAAATTTGAAAGTGGAAAGAAGGAAATAAAAAAGACAAGAACAGAAATCAATGAAATAGAAACCAGAAAACCAGTGGAGAAAAATAAATATAACCAAAAGCTGTCCTTTGAAGAGATCAATAAATTGGTAAACATCTAGCCATACTAATCAAGAAAAATAATAGAAAAAAAAGAAAAACTATAGAGAAGACACAAATTACTGATATAAGGAATGAAAGTGGAGGTATCAGTGAAGATTCTTAAAGAATCATAAAGCATCATAACATTGTGCCATTAAATTAGACAAAGTAGAGGAAGGGGACATATTTCTTGAAAGACACAATTACTAAGACTTACCAAATGAAAAAACAGAAAATATGAAAGCTTAGTAACTATTAAATAAATTGAATTTTAATAGAAAGTCTTTCCACAAAGAAACTTGAAGCCAAGCTTATTTATAAGTTAACTCTATCAAACACTTAAGAGTAGAAATAATTTCAACTGTACACAAGGTCTTTCAAAAAAAAGAGGAGGGACTGCTTCCCAAATCTCTCAGGAGAACTTTGTTACCTTGAGTCCCAAACCTGACAAAGACATCATAAGAAAACACAGATCAATATTCCTTGCAAACAAGGATTTAAAAATCTTTAACAAAATAAAATAAAATATTAGCAATCTGAATCCAACAATGTGTAAAAGCATAATAAATCATGATACAGTTTCTTCTGGGAATGTATATTTGTTTTAACATCTGGATAGCAAAAATGTAATATACCATATTAATAGGAAAAAGGAGAAAAACCATATAACATCTCTATTTTTTTACTAAAGATTTTATTTATTTATTTAACAGACAGAGATCACAAGTAGGCAGAGAGGCAGGCAGAGAGAGAGGGGGGGAAGCAGGCTCCCTGCTGAGCAGAGAGCCCGATGCAGGTCTCGATCCCAGGACCCTGGGATCATGACCCGAGCGGAAGGCAAAGGCTTTAATCCACTGAGTCACCCAGATGCCCCTATAACATCTTTAAAAGAGAGAGAAAAAGCATTTGAAAAATTCAGTACCCTTTCATGATACAAATTCTCAGCAAGGGACCATCCTCATTGGATTCAGGGGATCTCTGAAAAATGTATGGCTGACATCATATTCAGTATGAAAGACTTAAGGTCTTTCATATTTTCTAACTAAGATCAGGAATAAGGCAAACATATCTATAATCCTTATTTCTACTTAGCACTGTATTAAATTCTAAGTTGTACAATAAGGCAAGAAACAAATAATTAATTAACAACATATCAGAAATGAAGTAAATCTGTTCTTTGTGGATGACATAATCATGCATGTGGAAAATTAAAGAATCTATAAAAAAGTAACAGAACTAGTGAAGGAGTTTTTCACAAAGTCTCAGGATTTAAGGCCAATATACAAAAATGAACTGTATTTCTATGTATCTATAATAAGTAATTAGAAAATGAAATTTTAAAAATTCCAATTATAATAGTATTAAAAACACTAAGGAACAAATTTAACAAAAGAAGTTCAAGACCTTCACAAACAAAACATTGCAAAGGAAAATTAAAGAAGAATGAATGGATAGTTGTCTGATGTACATGGACTACAAAACTCAATGTTGGCAATCCTCCCCAAATTAGTCTATAGATTTGATGCAGTATCAATTAAAATCCTAACAGAACTTTTTTAAAGAAAGAAATTGAGATGTTTAATTCAAAATTTATATGAAAAGGCCTACTATAGTGAAAAAATTTTGAAAAGGAAGGACAAAGTTGGATTGATACTACTTGATTTTAGGATTTATTAAACAGTTATAATAATCAAGTAGGACATGCAGATCAGTGGAAAAGGATAGAGTGTAAAATAAACCTATATTTATATAGTCATTTGATTTTGAAAAAGGTGCAATGGTAATTTAATAAGAGATATTGTTTTCAATAAACAAATGGTACTGGTAAAACTGGACATCGATATGGGAAAAAAATGAGCCTCAGCCTTTATACTACCACTTGCACAAGTGAAGTTAAAATGGATCATTTTCTTAAATGTAAAATCTAAAGCTTTTGAATTTTTAGAAGAAAACAGGAGAAATTCTTTCTCATAGCAAATTAGGCAAAAATTTCCTAAATGTAAAAAAAAAATATTATAAAATGGAGTTCATTAAGATCATGATGGCCACCTGTACCAGACCTCTTAGAGGCTGGAGTCCCTCCTCATGAAACTGATCACTTCAAAAAAGAATGAGACCTGAAGGGGTGGGGTTGCCTAATATTGCAGCCCACATCAACCATTAGAGCGAAGTCCTCTTGGGGACGAGTCTGGCCAAAGCACACTTGGTATCCTATCAGCCTAAGACACTTCTAGTTTCAAAAAAAGGGTCAAGCACATTGGGCAGTAAAAAAAACCACTGCAACATGAGAAAAGATTTCTGTGAGTAAAGAGAGTCATGATGCAGTTGTTGTACCACATGACTCTGTTTTTTGTGGGTCTCTCTAATTAACATACATACAAAAAAAAAGCTTGTTTCTATAGTTTTGATTGAAAAATTATGGGAATGATAATAATTGAAGCTGATCTTTCTTATATCTTTGGGTTCATCTCTTGGTTGGTCTCCAAAGTACAGTTCCAGACAAGTGCTTTCCAAAAATACGGGCTACAGTTCCAAAGCGGACCATGGCAGCAATTCACTGGTGTGGAAACTCTTGGGAAAATGTCAGGGACATCACAACAGTGGAAGTACACAGTTATGGACTTGACCATCAGATCCCAGGAATGCAGTGGACATATTCTCTTGAGAGATGGTGGAGGCAGTGGAGGACCTGTGAGCATGTGCTCTGCAGTTGTGTGTGCAAGTGATAGGATATTGTTGAGGGTGGGCATGCATGGCTGTCAGGATGCAATCTCAGGATAAGCAGAGTGGGGATACAGTGGTAATACAGTGATTTCAGGCAGCTGGGTCTGAGCAGGGAATATTGGCAGTACCAGCTTTAGTATCTGGGCTAGAAGCAGGGGATGATTCTGTAAATAACATGCCGGGACACTGGTAATTACAGGGAGGCTTGACCTTGACTTGTGGGTATGATTCAAATGGTGATCATGCCGGGATGCTTTTCCTAAGTAGGTGGAAACTTGTGGCTTTACACTGTCCTTTTATTAATGAGGCGTGTGTGTGTGTGTGTGTGTGTGTAGGGGGAGGGGCTAAAGAGGAGAGAGAAAGCTGTGAGGCTCTCATTTAACTGGTGTTGAATTGTTTGAGTTTACTTAAATGCATGAAATACCTTCACTTTGTTGTGTGGGTGGGATTGGAGACCCAAGACTCGACTAGGATTGTTACCTCAGCACAGTCTTTACCTTCAGGACAGATCCAATTCTCATTCCTCTAAAATTCTCTGCATTGTTTGTTAAATTTTGCTCTCTGCCACATGTCTTTTTCTAAAATGCTTTAATCACAGTACAGTTGCTTTTGAAACCCACAGAATCCTCTAGAAAAGCTGGAAAGTGATGAAATGGCAAAGTAGTAGAAAGATCACAAACTTTGAACTGTGGAGGTAAAAGCCTTCCATTGGATACACCAAAATGCTCATTTCTTACTATGTGACTTTGGGCAGATCATATATACCCTCCACCTTTATTATCTGTAGTGTAGGAAAATGATACAGTCTGAAAGCTTTGTGAGGATTAATGAAGACATATTGTGTGTCAAGGTGTTTTATAAACTATAGACTGCAGTAAAAATGTCAGTTCTTGCTTTGGCTGTAGGCCCAGTCAGTTTGAAGAATGCAGAAGGTGCCATTGGGCAAAACCCTGTGCCAAGACCACCCTTGTGTTCCTGTCTCTCAGGGGCATGGCAAGTTCAGTTCTCAGGTAGCACCAATGTGTTACCTGAGATCTAGGGATAAGTACGGTGAAGTGACCATTAGTGACAGAATCCTTGGCTCCCCACAGGAAATTGTAAGAGTAAGGTAGGGCTATATTATTCCTGAGACTTAAATCAGATAAAGACATAAGAAGAAAAATACAGACTAATATCCCTTATGAATTTAAATGCAAAAAAATCAACTGAAAACACTGCCAAATAAAATCTGGCATAATGCAAAAATAGTTTTACATAATTTCAAAGTGAGGTTTTATCCTAGGAACATTTGAAAATCAATTATAGTTGACCCTTCAACAGGGGTTTGAACTGCGTGGGTTCACTTACATATGGATTTTTTTTTAATAAATACAATATGATACTGTAAATGTATTTTCCTTATGCTTTCTTTGTAACATTTTTTTCTCTAGCTTACTTTATTATAGGAATATTAGTATATAATACATTAACATACAAAATGGGTATTAATTAACTCTTTATGTTATTAGTAAAGTTTCCGGTCAATAGTAGGCTATTAGTATTTAGGTTTTGGGAAAGCCAAAATTATACATGGATTTTCAACTATGTGTGGGATTGGCACCCCAATCCCTGTGTTGTTCAAGGGTCGACTATAATGTGATTCACATTATTAACCAAATGTAAAGGAAACCAAAAAATGATCTGAATAAGAATAAGAGAATATTTGACAGAATCCAACATCCATTCATGATAAAAATCATGATAAAAATATTACTCAACCTGATAAAGGGCATTGATGAAAATCATCATAATTATTGGTGAAAGAAGTAATGCTGTTTTCTAGATTAGGAATGCATCTAGGTTGACATCTCCAACTACTCCTACACATTGTGGTGGAAGGCCTAGCAACTGCTATAAAGCAAGAAAAATAAAAACTCATATTTATTGGAAAGGAAATTTAAACAGCCAATATAATGTTCCATAGAGAAAATCTTCATGAATCTACAGAAAAGCTAGTAGAGCAACAGGAGAATTTAGTAAGGCTAGAGGATATAGATTGAATACAAAAAATCAACTGTATTTCTATATACTAGTAATAAATAATTAAAAATTGAAATTAACAGGCACCTGGGTGGCTCAGTTGATTAAGCATCTGCCTTCAGCTCAAGGTCATGATCTCAGGGTCCTGGGATCGGGTTCCCTGGCTCAGTAGGGAATCTCTTTCTCTCTCTCACTCTCTCTCTGTGCTTTCCCTCTCTCTCTCAAATAAATAAATAATAAAATCCTAAAAAATTGAAATTTAAAAGCAATGCCATATACAATAGTGTCAAAACATGAAATACTTAGCAGAAAATTTACCAATGTATCTGTAAGGTTGGTATAATGAAGACCACAGAATATTGCAAGAGAAATGAAAATAATCCTAAATTAATGGACAGACATGGCATAATCATAGAAAGAAAGAATCAAAACTGGTTAAAATATCAATTCTCCCTAAATTGAACTATTGATTCAATGCAATTGCAGTCAAGGTCCCAAGATGATTTTGCAAAAGCTGACAGACTGATTCTTTACTTTATGTGGAAATGGAAAGGACCCAGAATTAAACAAAACAAAGCTGAAAAATAAGAGCAAAGTTGGAGGATTTACCCTGTCTGATTTCAAGAATTTCTTGAAAGATTCTGTAATCAAGATACCTAGTATTGACATAAAGATAGAGTATAAATTGATGTAATAGTTAGTAGCTCTAGAAATATATATGTATAGCTAATTTATTTTCAATGAAATTAGCTATGCAACTGAAAGCAATGCAACTGAAAAACTATTTTCAATAAATGCTACTGGACAATTGGAAATCCATATGATAATGAATGAAAAAAGGATTATACACAGAAATATAAAATTTAAAACTGGAAAGTATTTAGAAGAAAACATAAGAAAAAAATCTTGTATTGTGTTAGGTAAATAGGACAAATAAAGCATAAACCCTAAAAGAAAAAAGTTCATAAACTGGATTTTATCAATATTTAATACTTGCCCTCTTCAAAAGACTGTTAAAAATGCAAACCACATACTAGAAGACAATATTTATAAAATATGTATCTGATAAAGGACTTATATCTAGAATATATATGAATAACAGTATAAACACATTATATATATTTTGCTTACAACTCAATATTGAGACAAAGTACTTAATTAGAAAATGGAAAAAAGTGAATAAGCACTTCATTAGGGAAATGCAAACTGACATCAAATAAGGTATAACTATACATCCAGTTTAAAGTTTAAAATTACAAAATTGACATACTAAGTGTTAGCAAGGATTTGGACAAGGTGGAACTCCCATAATGATAGGGATGCTTTGAAAGCAATTTTTCAGCTTCTTATAAAGCTAAAATTACATTTATCATATAACCCAATAATCCTACTCCTTCTCCTACATATTACCCAAGAGAAATGAAAGCATATGCCCACAAAATAAACTGATGTTAATGTTCAGAGTATTTTATTTATCAAAGCCCCAAACTGGAATCAGTTCAGGTATCTATTAAGAAATGAATGGATAAACAAATTGTGTTAGCCATCCAATAGAATAAAGCTTGCCAATAAAAACGAATGGCATTGTTCCTTATTGATACAAGCAACAACATGGGTGAGCCTCAAACTCATCATGCTAAGTTAAAGTAGATATGAAAGACTTCATAGTTGATACTTACATTTGCATGGAATTCTAGAATAGCAAATATACAGTGACAGCAGACTCCTGGTTGTCTGGGCCTGGAAAATGGGGTGAGGAATTTGTCTTCAAAGAGGAGGGAAAGAACTTTTTGGAGTGATAGAAACATTCTATATCTTGATTGTGCTACTGTTTATATACATATTTATTAAAATGCATTGAACTATACACACTTAAAATGGTGAATTTTATTATGTAGACCAATAATAAAATATTAAAATAGATATGGCAGAACTTAAAGGTAATGAATTCTCTCAAAAGTCTGAAAAATGCTCACAGAAGATAGAAAAGAGGAGAGTAACTCCAACATTTGAATAATAATAATCCTAGAAAGAAAGAACAAAGAAATTTGGTGGGAAGACAATTATCAATGAAGGGTATAAGAAAAATTTCCAGGATTAGAGGATTTGTGTTGCTAGAGTGAAAGAACACTCTAAAAGAAAATAGACATACCAAGACATATTATTGTGAAATTTGAGAACACTGTGGATGAAGATCCTGAGTTTTCAGGGAGGAGGGGAAGGAGGGAGAGAGAGAGAGAAAGAGATGGTTGTAAGATGGGGTGGGATGGGGAGGTGGACAAGATAGATAGATAGATAGATAGGTAGATAGACAGGATCACATAATACATAAAGGAACAGAAATGAGAATGCTAATGGACTTCTCCTTGACAATACTAGGATCTAGGAAAGAGGGGATCTAACAGGAGAGCAGCAAAGGGAATTCCAGGCTGATGGCCATGCACAGGGTCTCAAAAACAATCAGTCCAGTTACATACAGAAGGGACAAGCCTCCAGCAGTAAAAGGAAATTGACAGATTGTTCCATATGTTTGGAAATTAATATTGATGAGTATTTGATAGATACTATGCAGCATGTGAAAATATGAAGGAGAGATACATGGCACTGGGAAATTATTATCAATTCCAGGAAAAATTTCAGATAGTACAAATAGGAAATATAATTAGAATATAGTATTTGGGTTGCTGGTTATTCGTATAGTGATGGTTATTTTTATAGTTCTAATAATGTGGATATTAAGTATTGAGAAAGAAAAATTATAACTGAAAGGACAGGAACAGGAACTGGGGTAGGAGAGTGTTAGAGAAGAACCTACACATATTTTAAGTGGAAATAATGAATTCAAATTAACAACTATTATAAAGTTAGGCCCCATTATTTACTGATCCATTAATAAATGTCTAAAATAGAGGAATCCCTTCACTATGAAAAGGTTTGAATTTTTGGCGATAACACCCTTTGTATCTGGGATTTGCTGCCCATATCCGTTCAGTCACAATGGGCCAAAGGACTACCAGGAAGCATAAAAATGGAATATCAAGACATACCGTCCTTCCTGCCCCCATGAGTAAAGGCAGCCCTACCTACCTTGCTGATTGGGGTCAATTATTTTTGCCAGGATGGTGAATCTACTTCTTGTCTGCTGGTTACAGGACTCCTAAGTGCCCTCATGGCAACTGTAACTTAGAGTTTAGTGGGAACCTTGTGTCCTCTGGCATTTTGTCATCTAGATTAAAGTCTAGCTCCCTATGCTCCCACTCTTTATTCATTCCTGCCATCTCACTCATGGGCTCAAAATTTTAGTCAGATTTGATTCGTGGTTCTTTCTTCTCTTTCCTTCTCTCTCAAACCAGAGAGATACTAAATCCTGTTCTTCCAAGATCTTATCTTTTGGCACTATTCTTACTTTACTATCTCCACTGCTTGTGAAACCTTGGCTGATGTTCCTGTTTTTAGTCTCTCCCTGTTTTAGCTAATCTTGAATGCTAGGGTTGTTGAAAATATCTTTTCCATGCTAGGGTATAGGTTTGAATGATAATGATGATGATGATGGTGATAGCAACAACATAATTTTATGTCTTCCATGTTTAAGTAATGGAAATGGCACCATTTATAATTATTATCCCCATTTTAAGATAACTAATTTGAAGCTCAGGAGAGGTTAAACCAAGTTCCCAAGGCTACACAGCTAGTAAGTGGCAGAGCTAGGAACTGTAGAGATTGGTTTGATTCCACATACAATTTCTCATTTAACTGGAATATATTTCATAGTAAAAGAAGCTGCTTCTAATAATCTTTCTGGGAAAATGCATGTAGACTAGGACTAATCCAAAGGAACCCCATTTATCACTCTCTACTTCCTATCTAATAAAGGGATTGGAAGGTTGGGCAGATATCTGTTTTGGGGACAAAAAGATGTGCTTATTTTTATACTTGTTGAGTTCAGGGTGACAACAGGATGGCATTTTATTTATTTATTTATTAAAAGATTTTATTTATTTATTTGACAGAGATCACAAGTACACAGAGAGACAGGCAGAGAGAGAGAGAGAGAGAGAGAGAGAGTGTGAGGAAGCAGGCCCCCCTGTCGAGCAGAGAGCCCAATGCAGGGCTTGATCCCAGGACCCTGGGATCATGATCTGAGCCAAAATCAGTAGTCAAATACTTAACAGACTGAGCCACCTAGGGGCCCCTAGATCATATGACCTCTGATAGATGAATTTAATTTTATGCCCATCTTAAGAGCCTAACTGGTTATATCAACTGAAGACATTTCAGCTGCCATCTTTTCTCTCTGGACAGGCTCTCTCTCTGACTTTATGGTTGGAATTGTGGCTTATTCTTGTATTTCTCTTCTATGGAGTGAAGGGTACTGACCTCACTCCACTCTGGTACTGCCTGAAGGTCTACCAGACATATGAGGTTTCATGCATGTGCATGAGGTATATATACAAAGACACTGTATTATACATATTTTCCACATTAGTATGTTATAATCCATGCCTCACATATATTTTAGTGTTAGCAATAAATAGAACAAGAAATCCATTATACAGAGATTCAAATTTTGGGAAAGATAGTTCTGCAACAAAAGTAACTTAATCAAGAAGATTTATTTCTACATTTCTTTCTGCTTGTATTGGAACAAGCCAATAGTAAAAATGACTTTATAGAAGCCCTGGTTCACTTGAAATAAAATCTAGATGCATTTGAAATGAAGTTCCCATGGAAACCACCTCTGGGGGAACAAAAATCTCAGAACTTTTTTCTGGTGTTGCATCATGTATTCAATAACCCTCTAAGATTCCTAGAGGAAAGTGAACATTTAATAAACTCCTGAGGTCTTCTTTGCCCTTGGGTCTTAAGGAGAGTTTACTTATAGTGCTTATTTTAATTTTTTTGGATAATGGATTGTTTTTTCTATTTCTTAAATATGTATAGTGGGATTGAGAACAGGGATTGGGATTCATTAGAGTTGCTCTGGGCCATGGAAATTTCTCAGTGTAAACAGACAGATGAGGCACTGTCATTGTTGAGTCTTAGCCAAGGGTGAGCAAGTCCTCATGATGTGTGTGCACACACTCACAAAAACACACAGGCATATGTACAGGGGTTTTAGTTGGATTTGCCTGAAGAAGATGTACTTCTGCCTTTGCATTTTGGTTTCTTAAGTTCTCCAGAGGTTTTCAGTTATGTTTTCTGAACAGAAAACATAACTCATCTGCTGACACTTGAATTTATCCAAATAGAGACCTATTTTTTTGGATAGAAAATTTGCCATATTAATATATAAAAGCCCCTAGAAAAGTTGCCTAGACAAAATTTTTTTAGTCTTTAACGAATAACCTACATTGTGTGACTTGTGATTGTCTAAAACCTCATTAAGGTCTCTTGACCCTCTATGTTGTTATGACCATCAGAATTTCCTCCTTCAGATCCAGTAATGCGGGTTAACATACTGCATTTAAAGTGCAGGACAAAAATGTGATGCCGTGGAAAGTTGCTGCATTGAGCCATGAAGGTCCACTGTTTTATTAGAGTAACTGATCTTACCAAAACAATACTTTTCAGGTCCCTTTCAAAGTCATCACTCAAATGTCAGATTATTCTATTTAAAATTGGAATCTGTAAACTTTGCCTTTTCTATCCCTGTCCCTCACATTCCTTTTCCTCATATAACTTTTCATATTACAAGTTTTACCTCTTTCTTTCACATACTTTTTGTCTTTTCCCACTTGAATAAAAGCCCTATGAGGGCAGGAATCACTTTGTGGTTTTTTTTTATTTTTTATTTTTTTAAAATTTTATAAACATATAATATATTTTAATCCCCAGGGGTACAGGTCGGTGAATCGCCAGGTTTACACACTTCACAGCACTCACCATAGCACATACCCTCCCCAATGTCCATAACCCCACCCCCCTTCTCCCAACCCCCCTCCCCCCAGCAACCAACAGATGAATGGATAAAGAAGATGTGGTATATATACACAATGGAATACTATGCAGCCATCAAAAGAAATGAAATCTTGCCATTTGTGACGACGTGGATGGAACTAGAGGGTATCATGCTTAGCGAAATAAGTCAATCAGAGAAAGACAACTATCATATGATCTCCCTGGTATGAGGAAGTGGAGATGTAACATGGGGGGTTAAGGGGGTAGGAGAAGAATAAATGAAACAAGATGGGATTGGGAGGGAGACAAACCATAAGTGACTCTTAATCTCACTTTGTGTTTTTTCACTGAAGAAATCACTGGGCCTTGGAAGAGTTTCAGGGATGGGGTAGATGTTCAGTTGGTAGGTGCTGAAAGAATGGCCTCCTTGTTCAAAGTCTCTCATCAACTCTCCATTATCTGACATACTGGCTGAAGAATCTGTTCTCTGCCTTTGGGTCTTCATAGAAGCTGTTATTAGTGGTTGGGCAAGTATTTGCTTTTAATAACGAAGCTTAAAATGAAGGGTCAAGTAGTGGAGAAAATTTCTTTATTTTTAAGCTTGGTGAAGGTGCAAATAATTCTTGGTATATATTGGATGTGACTGAAATAATGAATATCCTTCTCTAAAGTCTGATTCCCCTAATATTACCTTTCCTGATTTTAACACTTCCTAGATTCCCTCAAAGTTATATATGCATTTGTTTTTATCTATAGAGTCTTGTGACATCCCAGTAAGTAAAAATCCCGTTTCAGAGATTTTGCTGTCACTTAGAGGGAGGTAGCATGCTTAGTGATTAAGACTAAGAAGGTTAGAATTGGACAGAGAGGGTCTGACTCAAGATTCTGGAAGGTGTGCACCTCTCACTTTAAAGGAGAGATTAGTAGGTCTAACTTATAAGGCTGTTTTGAGGAATAAGCAAAGTACTTTTTTTTGTGCATTGTTTTAGAAACTTGGTTTTGGTACTAAGGGTACTGGATCCATACTGTTTGGTACACAGTAAGTGCTCAATACAGGGAAGCAAGTACTATTTTTCCCCATAAGGCTTTGTTGTTAATTGTGTTTACAAAGATGCAAGCAGAATGAAAGGCTTGGTCACAGTAAACCACATCCGGCATTATCAAGGGTGTAAACAAATTCTCTTCTTCCTTAGGGAGGGGGGTCTCTGGAGCAGTGATCCTGAGGGAGTCTCTGTAACTATGTCCCTGAGATCTCTAATCCAGAATAAAACTCCTTAGCCTCCTGTTATCCGTGGGCATTAGGAAAGGATGCTGTCTCATGCCTAGTATTTGGAGACTTGAGCCAAAGTCACAATCAGATCAAGTTTAGCTCAGCAAGACAATTAGAGGTTTTGATTCTCAAAGTAGAGAAGCAGGAGCAGAGGGTCTGAGATCTGAGTTGTCACTTTCTGTTCACCGGGGCCATTTGGGTGTCCATGAAAGAGTCGGATGAGAGCCAGTGGAGAACAGCACTGTGACTGGAAGCAGAAGGAGGTGAGTGCCCGCCTGACCTGGTCTGTCCTGTAGCAGAGGGGGTAAAAGCTCAAACCCCAGGACCCGGACCACCCGAGTTCACCTTCTACTGTAACTTAGCAGCACCAGGACTGGTGCAAGTCACTTGGGTCCAGCGTCCTCATCTGTGAAATGGGGATACTCACAATGCCACACAGCGTTTAGAACAGCGCCTATCCCATAGCTGGCACTCAGTAAATGTTCCTATCCTCGTCTTCTTATGTCACTCCCTGCACTTCTCTGGTGTGTAGCCTTCTCTCTCTCTGTCTCAGTGACTTGTTTCTTTTTCCCTTACAGACCCTCCTAGAGGACAATGGCTGCAGATAACGCCTCCTCTGTGACAGAGTTTGTCCTCGCAGGCTTAACAGATGAGCCAGAACTCCAGATGCCCCTCTTCTTCCTGTTTCTAGGTTTCTATGTGGTCACGGTGGTGGGGAACCTGGGCCTGATAACCCTGATTGGGCTGAATTCTCACCTTCATATTCCCATGTACTTTTTCCTCCTCAACTTGTCCTTCATAGATTTTAGTTATTCCACTACTCTCACCCCTAAAATGCTCATGGGTTTTGTCTCAAAGAGAAATATCATTTCCTATGCAGGGTGTATGACTCAGTTTTTTTTTTTCTGCTTCTTTGTCTTTTCTGAATCCTACATCTTGTCGGCGATGGCATATGACCGTTATGTCGCCATCTGTAAACCACTGCTGTACACAGTCACCATCTCTCCTCAGGTGTGTTTCCTCCTTTTGTTAGGTGTTTATGGGATGGGGGTGTTTGGGGCTGTGGCCCATATGGGAAACCTAATGTTTATAACCTTTTGTGCTGACAACCTTGTCAATCACTATATGTGCGATATCATTCCCCTCCTTGAGCTCTCCTGCAATAGCTCTTATATAAATTTGCTGGTGGTCTTTATTGTTGTGACCATTGGCATTGGGGTGCCCATTGTGACCATTTTCATCTCTTATGGTTTCATTCTTTCTAGTATTCTCCATATTAGTTCTACTGAGGGCAGATCCAAAGCCTTCAGTACCTGCAGTTCCCATATAATTGTGGTATCTCTTTTCTTTGGATCCGGAGCTTTTATGTACCTCAAACCACCTTCTATTTTACCCCTTGATCAGGGGAAGGTGTCTTCTGTATTCTACACTGCTGTGGTGCCCATGTTCAACCCATTAATCTATAGTCTGAGGAACAAGGATGTCAAAATTGCCCTGAAGAGAACCTTAGGCAGAAAAATATTCTCTTGAAAATGACTGAGAAAGGAGATCCAAAGTTTTGTTTATCAGAGTGTTTCTTTTTCTCTTCTATGAGGGAAACAAATGCCAGTGCTTGTTCTCCTATTCTTAGAGGAAAAATTTTAAATTTTATGTTCTTAAGCATAAGTTTTCTCTCTACTCCTTATTCCACCCTAACTATTCTAATCATTTTATAAAAATAGTTTCCACAGTCATAGATGGTTACTTTTGAAGAGGCCTAAGAAATAATTTAATCGAGCCCTTCATGTGATGCATTACACACAGGAGACTCATAAATATTTTGTAGGTCACCCAGGGGCACACAAGTACCTCATACCAGAGCTGGGACTGGCATCTGAGCCCCTGAATTCTAATCCACTCTGCTCTTCTTTCTTTTAGCCACACTATTGTGATGCACCTTTTTTCCTGGCAGATTTCATTTCCAAGGTTTTTATTTTTATTTTTGCATTTAAAGCAATCTCATCTATTTATAGTGATGTCATGCAACTTTTCAAGAGTTAATCTTTGGAACACTATTTTTGCAACAATGTTGGAGGTGAAAAATGTAATTTGATCTTGCAAAATGCTAGAAGTTTTAAGGTTTTTTGGTGGGAATTAAATTTCCATATAGAATCAAGCATGATATCCACTGAGATGGTGTGCAGAGCTGTAAGGATGCAGGCGAAGTTATTAGATATTCTAAGGAGAGATGTACAGATTTAAGGGAGTTAAAAATGTTGGATAAAAGCTTCACTCGTTATTTACAGACTAATAAGGTAGGAATTGGAGACTTACTTCAAGTATCTGAATGATGTAACTGAGTAATAGATAGTTTTGGGTAGACGTGGGTCATTAGAGTAGTACCGACCAACTATGTATCAGGAAGGTAGCTGCCATTGTATTTTAAGGCATTGTAAATAGCTATGATTTTTTTTAGTGGGAGAGCATAAGGGTAAGGCAAAGAGATGGTGGAGTCAAGACAGGTCCTATACTCACAGTATTAGGTAAATGGAGGCACAGCTTACATAAAGAAACAGAAGAACAATTTTTTGGCCTGAATACATTATTAGTGGTAACAGTGCTTTAAGAAGCAATGTATGTGAACTGTTTGCAAGATATCTTGACCTATGAACTTCTCTTAGGAAGGTTCTCTTTTAGAGAAAGTTTTTATCTATTATTATTATATCTATATCTAATTATATCTATATAATATATATAATTATACCTATATAATACCTATATAGATACCTATATCTATAGATATAGATACCTATATAGATACCTATATCTAATATTATATGATTATCTATTATTAATCTATTATTTTATCTATTAGAGAAACATCCTCTATTACAGAAAGTTCTTCTAATAGAAAAAAAGTAAAGCTGGGATACATGTTTAGCTTTGTCCTTTAGAAAGGTTCTGTTCAATGAAGATGTAATAAAAGAATTGAAAGTGTAGGAGAGAACTGCACTTTAGATAATATTATAAAGGGAAAGATCACTGAATTGCTTATGAGTTTTCTCTCCAACGAGACACTTAAGAATGTTGTCCCAATAGTCTAAACATTAAAGGAAAAACAATGAGTTGAGGGTGTCATAAGGTTGATGGAAAATCAGTACAATGTTGGTAAATAAAAAAACAATCTCACCCGCACCTTAAGTTGAAGTATAAGTTATGCACGGGGAGTGGGGTGGGGGTCGCCTAGGTGGCTCAGTGATTGAGCATCTGCCTTGGGCTAAGGTCATGATCTTAGGGTCCTGGGATTAAGCCCTGCATCTGGCTTCCAGCTAGGCGGGGAGTCTGTTTCTCCCTCTCCCCTCTGTCCTTCCCCCAATCGTCCTTTCTCTCTTTCAAGTAAATAAATAAAATCTTTAAAAAAATAAGTTATGCATAGCAAAATGTGTAAGTCTTAAGTGTCAATGAATTTTTTCACATATATAAGGTTATGTAACCATTACCTAGACCAGGAGATAGATTTGCATCATTTCAGAATATTGCTTCCTGCCCCTTCTCAGTAAATTACTACCAATTCTCTTTTTGGAAATAGCTACTATTTTTACTTTTATTGTTACAGATTCATTTTGCTCATTCATGAGCTTCATATAAATGTTAAATATTGTATTTACTTTTTTTGTCTGGCTTCTTTCTCTTGATATAGAGTGTAATGTGCATTTTACCCATAACATTATATGTATAATATTTTGTTCTTGGTTATAACTGTTTAGTATTCCATTGTGTGAATATAGAACAATTTATCAGCTTTCCCCTTAATGGAATTTGGCTTATTTTTAGTTTCTGCATATTATTTTTAATAAAGATACTATGAACATTTGTGAGCATATAGTTTCTTTGAAATATACTCATTTCTCTCAGGTTTATACCTAGATATGGATTTACTGGGTCACAGAATAGATATACTTCTAGGCTTCTTAAATACCACTAACTTGTCTTCCAAAGATTTTTAAACCGATTTGCACTTCCAGCAGTTTCCAGGTAAGGATGCTCCTTATCCTTCTGAACACTTGTTGTTTTCAATTCTTTTTATTTTAACTACTCTTTTGGATGCAATATCACTTACATTTCCCTAGTAAGTAATGATGTTGATTTGTAGGGGCCATGAATATATATTCATAATATAGTCATTAGCTATTTGGGTATCAGCCTTTGTGAAGTGCCTGTTCAAGGGTTTTGCCTACTCAAAAATAGTGTCTTAGGTCTTTTCTTATTTCTTTTTGGTCAATATATTTATTTTTTTATTAAGTTCAATTAGCCAACATATAGTATATCATTAGTTTTTTTCTTATTTATTTGAGTTTTAAGAAAGCATTTTCTGGATATGAATCCTTTTTTCAGACATACACATTGTAGCTATTTTTGCTCAGTCTGTGGCTTGCCCATCCAGCTGGCCATTCCTAATGATGTCTTTTTGATGACAGATGTTTTAATATTTATGAAGTTCAATGTATCAACTTTTTTGTTAGTGCTGTGCCCTATTTAATCTTTACTTATCACAAAATAATAAATATATTCTCATGTTTTCTTCTGAAAGCTTTATTGTTTTTCCTTTAATGTTTAGATTTTTGATCAATTTTAAATCAGTTATCATGTATGGTGTGAGGTAGTAAGTTTATTATTTTTTTCATGAAGATATTCAGTTGCTTTAGAATCATTTAGAGAAAAGGCCACATCTTTTCTTTAAATTGTACTGGCTGTATTTCTATGGATTTATTTGGAGACTATGGGACAACATGCTTATGTGACTCGTTGGAGAGAAGTCGGCTTAGAGCCAGAGTGCTGTATTCTGCTGGCACACTATTAAATAGAAGTGTTAAGAACAAACATTCTTGTCTTGTCTACATTTATTCTAGAAATTTGATATTTTCTATGTGGTTTTAAATGGATTTTTTAGAAATTTAATTTTTATTTTTTGCTACTAGTATATAGAAATACATTTTCTTTTTATATGGAGTTGACCCTTGGACCCATGGGTTTGAACTGTGTGGGTCCATTTATACATGGATTTTTTCTTACAGTACAGTACTGTAAATGTATTTCTTCTTCCTTATGGTTTTCTTAATAACATTTTCTTTTCTCTAGCTTATACAGTATATAAGACACAGAATACAAAATATAGATTAATTGATTATTTACATTATCAGTAAGGCTTCTAGTCAATAGTAGGCTATTAGGAGTTAAGTTTTTGGGGGGCCAAAGCTATATGTGGATTTTTAATCATGTGGGAGTTGATGCCACAACCTGTGTTGTTCAAGGGTCAACTGTGTTGACTTTTTATCCAGCCACCTTGCTAATTTCTTTTATTAAATATTTAATATACTTATATTAACATATATTTATTATGATATATAATGTATTTATAATATAATATAATAAATTATATAAAATATACTTATTAATTTAATTAGCAAAAGCGGAAACAGGAAATCTTTTTATTTCTATATACACAATCATGTCATTTGCAAACAAAGACTTGATTCTTCCTTAATGATCCTTCATTTTCCTCATTGTTCTAAGACCTCCAATACAGTGATGAGTAGAGGTGAAAATAAAGGACATCCCTGTCTTGTTTCTGATCTTAGGGTAAAAGCATTCAGGCTTTCACTACTGAATATGGTGTTTGCTGTAGCTTTATTTTATTTTTTTGATAGAAAGCATGATCAGATTAAGAGTGGGTGATTAACTTTCAGATAGAGTAATTTTTTTTCTAGAAAATACATATGTATGGTAAAAAAAATTAAATAGCACAAAAAAGTATATAGTAAAATAAGTCTTCCTTTCACTTCAATTCTCCCCTAGATGTAACTATTCCCAAAAATAGATAGGCATATATCTCTATGTATTGACTTATCTATTTATATATCTAAGGGCCCCTTTTCTTTTGTTTAAAAATTCTGTAAAAGGGCATTTAAAGATGTATGTTGAGTAGATATGGGAGATAAAGAGGAGTGAACAGAGGACATTGCTGGGCAAGAAGAAGAGAAATCAAGACATGTGAAAAGGTGTGAGTAGGAAAGAAGAGGAAAGAGGAGGCAACATGGAAAACCCATGGCAGCTTTGGTTCTGGTAACATTTTGGGTTTCTCCTGATTTTCTGTCCCCATACCATGATGTTGCCTGCTTAAGACTTTCTTTGCTTGTTGCTATGTTGGGGGCAGCACCACCAAATGCTTAATGTTCCAGAATGGCAAGGATTTTCAATTCAAAAAACATTCACATATGCGCTTATTTATCTATTTTTTAAAAATTAGGGTTGGTTTGAGCTCCAAGAGGTAAAGAGTTTGGAAGTTGTCACACTTGTTCTCACATTAAGAAAAAAGTTGAACAAACTGAAAACCAACAGCTCTTCTTAGATCCAACGGAGAACTGAGGTCACAGAGAAAACTCTCTCCCTGAGAACTGGAGAGAGAGATAAGAATACAGAATCACAGCATATTTGGAGCCAAAGCTGGAGCACAATTATATGCATATATTGGTAGTAACACTTCATCAGTAATTGATGAATTGCTGGAGGCTGAGTGTGGACTAGCTTGAAACGTTAAAACTCTTAAGGATTTAGCGGGGGCCTCCACACTTTTGTGAATTTTACCTCTGGAAGCACCATCAGGTTCTCATGGTGAAAGTTGGAAAAAGTAAGGGAAATACTCAATTCCTAGTCTTACTGTCCCACCTAATCTCCTATCTCAACAAATATTTATAATAACAGTCACAGAGTTGAAAGAATGGCAAGGTTCAGACTAATTAAGAGTTTCTAGGGAAATCCAAAGACAAAAGGGGAGACAAAAATGACACTAGAGGAAATAGAAGCCTCAGACACCTACAGCTACAGCAAATAGCAAATACAGCATAACTCTTAAGCCAGATAAACAGAAAACTTCACACTATAGTCCTATGTATTTCAGTTACTATTACCTGAAAACATCATGCCTAGATTTCACCAAAAAATAACAAAGCATACTGAAAGGCGATATAAAAGTCTGCAGAGACAGTGGAAGCAACAGAATCAGACCCAGATAGAGATGATGGAATTCTCAAATCAGGAATTTAAAAAGAATTATGATTATTGTGTTAAGAATTCTAATGGATATAGAGGACAGTAAGCAAGAACAGTGGGTAATGTAAGCAGAGAGAAAAAATCAAAAGGAAATTCTAGAAATCAAAACACTGTCACAGAAATGAAAAATGGTTTTGATGGGCTCACTAGGAGGCTAGGCATGGTAGGAGAAAGAATCAGTGATCTTGAAGGTATGTGAATCGAATTTTCCTAAACTAAAATGTTAGGAGGAAAAAAAAAGAACAAAAAATATGGAGCAAAATGCCCAAGAATCACAGGACAATTATAAAAGTTGTAAAATACACATAATGAGAATACCAAAAAAAGAGAAAGGAACAGAAGAAAAATTTGAAGTAATAAGATTTTATTTATTAATTTGACAGAAAGAGAAACAGAGAGAGACACAGTAAGAGAGGGAACACAGCAGAGGGAGTGGAAGAGGGAGAAGCAGGCTCCCCATGGAGCAGGGAGCCTGATGCGGGACTCCGTCCCAGGACCCTGGGATCATGACCTGAGCCAAAGGCAGATGCTTAATGACGGAGCCACCCAGGCACCCTGAGAATTTTTTAAAATGAATGAGACACAGAACTTTATTGAAGCCAAGCAGGATAAATACCAAAGAATCGACACCTAGCCAAATCCCATTCGAACAGCAGAAAATTAGACAAGAAGAAAATCTTGAAAGAAGGCAGAGGACAAATATCTCCATTACTAACATAAAACCATGAATAAGAATTACAAGACTCCAGAAACCAGAAACTTGAATTTAAATAAAATCTTGAAAGAAAAATAAAAAGCATAGTTGATATTAAGAGAGAAGAAAAAAGCTGGAATCATATAAATGTTCAATTAAAACTGGAAAAGGTAGAGAATGGAAGATTAAAAAAGAAGCAAAAAACAAGTGCAACAAATTGAAAACAGATTCAAGTATTACAGATATTAATTCAACTATATCAATAATCACTTTAAATATAAACAGTCTAAGTATGCCAATCAAAAGACAGACTGAGAAAGTGGATAAAAAAGGTAAAACTCAGTGATGTGTGATCTACAAAGCAACCCATTTAAACTATAAAGATACAATGTAAATAATATAATTATTACAAATAATATAAAATATAAACACTATATTATAAACATTTATATAAAATATTTATAAATTTATAAATTATAACACATATTATACTTATTTATAACATACTTATGGTTTATAGTTTATAAATACTAGAAAATACAAATATAAATATAAAAATATAAATATAAAAATATAAAATATAAAAAATATAAAACATAAATAGCATAAATAATATAAATTTAAAGTAAAAGGATTGAGAAAGATGTACCATGCTAACACTAATCAAAGGAAAGCTAGAGTATCTATATTAATTTCAGACAAATCAGATTTCAGCAAAAGGAAACTTATCAGAGATAAAGAATTACAGCATGATAAAGGGGTCAAACCCCAAGAAGACATAACAATTCTTAAGTTCACGCACCAGAAAACAGAGCATCAAAATCCGTGAAGCAAAAACTGATAGAGCTGAGAGGGGAAATGGATGAATCCACTATTATAGCTGAAGACTTTAACATACCTCTGTCAGTAATTGACTGATCCAGCATCCTAAAAATCAGGAAGGATACAGTCAAACTGAACTGAACAACATCATCGATCAAATTGGCCTAATTGGCATCAAGTCATGAAAAGACATGGGAGAATCTTCAATGCATATTGCTTAGTGAAAGAAGCCATTCTGAACGAGCTATATACTGAGTGGTTCCAACCATAAATCATTGTGTTAAAGGAAAGACTATAGAAACAGTAAAAAAAGATCAGTGGCTGCCATGAGTAGGTGGAGTAGAGGGTATTTTTAGGGCAGTGTAACTACTCTGATGATTCTGGAACACTGGGCATATGACATTAGGCATCTATCAAAGCCCATAGAACTGTATACCAGAAAGAGTGAACACTAACATAAACGGGACCTTAGTCAATAACAGTGTGTCAATGTTGGTTTAAATATTATAATGAATGCACACCTCACTAAGGTGAGACATTAATAGTAGAGGAACCCTTTTTTGTGGAAGAAGGGGTGTAGGGGATCTCTCTGTATTATCTGTTCAACTTTCTGAAAGCCTAAAACTCTTCTAAAAAAATGAAGTCTATCAATTAAAAAGTAAGAGTTCTGATCATTTTCTTTTCTGAATCTTGAGGTAAGAAAAACTTAGGGAATTTGGAAAGTAAGAAAAGTAAGAAATAAATTTATTCCTAAGACTACTAAGTAAAGGTCAGGAAAGTATGTTTCCATTTTGAGGCATTTTCTTTTAGTAGGATTATATTCTATATTCCATGCTATAAAATATTTCCATTTTTTAAAGTGCTGTGAGTTTTTCCCTTGCTTCTCCTTATTCTTTATAGTTTTGTTGCATAATATTTCATCATAAGGCTGTATCGTATTTTATAAAACTTTTGTCCTCGCTCTTTTGTTTGTTTCTCTTTTTGTTGTTGTTGTTTCAAGTTTTTAATTAAATTCCATTTATTTAACATACAGTGTAATATTAGTTTCTGGAGCACAATTTAGTGATTCATATCCTCTTGTTTCAAATCCTTCAACACTTTATCAGAATAAATTATACTATAACTTCAGTGTAAAAATCTTTGGCTGAATTTATGGCAATTTCCTCAGGATAGATTCCCCACACAACGGCATGTTTTGGATTTGTCATTTCTCTTCCAGTGAATTTATTTCCATTCACACTCCCAACAGTAGATAAATACCGTTATAAAATGTCTTTTTTTGTTGTTGTTTCAGGTTTTTAATTAAATTCCATTTAGTTAACATACAGTGTAATATTAGTTTCTGGAGCACAATTTAGTGACTCATATCCTCTTGTTTCAAATCCTTCAATGCTTTATCAGAATAAATTATACTATGACTATAACTTCAGTGTAAAAATTTTCAGCTGAATTTATGGCAATTTCCTCGGGATAGATTCCCCACACAATGGCATGATGTTTTGGATTTGTCATTTCTCTTCCAGTGAATTTATTTCCATCCACACTCCCAACAGTAGATAAATACCATTATAAAATGTCTACTCTCTGTGAGATACACTGTACTAGAAAGGATTTAGCTCAGGAGAAGTAATCACCTTGATTATCATATTCAATAAGGCTCGGTCTCATTAATTTTACCAGTTTGGGCATCCTTGAATTTGGAGGAGGAGAGAAATATGGGGCTTTGTGAAGCAGGTAAGACATTTTGCTGTTTATGATAAATTCTTTAGAGATGTGTAACTTAAAAACCCACTTCTCTGTTTCCCATTAAGGTTGGGTCTTCCACCATTTCCTCCACAGCACCCTGCCACTTTGAACCAGTTAGAACACTTACCACACTGTAGAGCAATTGCCTATTTATGTGTGGCTCATCCTCATGCAAGAATATAAATTCAGTGAGGGCAGTGCCTTTGGTGTTTGGTTATCTCAAAACTGCTTAGGGGAGTAACTGGTATACACTTGGTGCTTAATAACTACTTAGTGCAGGAAAGAATGAAGAGACCAGGAGTTTGAGAAGACTATTTTTTAGAAGGCTGTGTCTGACTTCCAGACCTATGATTGTAGGCATTTGAAGAGAACACACAGCATGTCAAAACACAAGTGAATGCTGCATTTTCCCCACAGCCGTTGTTCTCCCTGCTTGCTGTTTCATTCTGGGGGCAGGCTGTCCTTCAGCCTCCTCCATCTCTGGATGAGAAGTGTCTGATCCCAACTGTGACTCAGGCCCAAGTGGAACGTACCCTGCACACCATCAGAAATTAGCGTTGGTAAGGCGACATTTTGGAAAAAGTGGAGATTCTACTTCAACGTTTTTGTCAACTCTCGCCACCATCATCTTTCACTTTCTCTCATATGTGGCCTTGGAGCCGACTTCGTGAATGCTGGGGTACCTGATCAGTCATTCACTCTGGGTTGCCTTCGAAGGAAGGCACATTCTCTTCTGTACGTCTTGTGAAGACAAACCTGTCTTCAGCATTCTGAGGCAAGCTCTCTGACAGAGAACCAGAGACAGGTGATAGGTGTTTGAATTTTATGAAAGCTTGCTTGAAGCTGGAGTACTTACAGATTTGACAAAGGCATCTAAGGGAGATGCTGCTGGTGTGTGGTTCCCTTCTCAATGGACAGAGATGTTTTCATCATTGCTGTGACGTTAGCAAGAAACAACAACAAAACACCTTACGTCTGAATTGTCCATTTGCCTCTTGAGCATTTCCTCTTTCTACTATATTTCTCTATGTTTCTAGGTTCTATATGCTGGGTGAAGTTTTGCTTTGCCCACTGAAATCAATTACTCCCTTTGCAATTAAAGGCAACAGGCCTGTTTTGCTGTTCATGGAAGGTATCCTGGTTTCTGCTAATATTTCCCCAGATGTTTAGAGGAGGAAACGCTTGATTCCTTCTCATTTACCCTGGCTGTATTCCAATTCTGACCAAAAAACTGACCGTTTTCAGTGGAACTCACCCTCCTGGAGAACAGAGATGTCTTCTTGCTGCTCCCAGCCTTCTTGACTGACATACCCAGATATTTCAGTAGCTCACATTTTTATCATTTTATTCTATTCATTTGGGCCTCATTTGTAGGGTTGCGTTCATATCTATGCTGAGTACCCTGGAAGGGAACAAATTAATCTAAACACAGCACAATTCTTTGTGGGAAGCAAGAGAAGGGTCTGTTACCCCGTTACCAAGATGGTGGTGGGAGGGGCTGATGAGCAGAAACAGATATGAGAGACTGCACCACAGCCTGCCTGCCTCTTCCTCCCACTCCCTTCCTCAGACTGTCCATCCAGCTAGCTTCCAGTACATCCAGCCAGAGTTCTTAGGTGCAAAGAACTGTATCTGATTCTGGCTGACTTCAGGGAGTTCTTGGAAGGAAGCAGATAGGGTTAGAAGATGGCAGGCAGCTGGAAACTCAGCCAGGTCACACTGCAGAAACTGTCCGGTTGGAAAGCGGGTGGGAACTACTAGGTTCTCTTCCACAGACAACTGAGCACTGCCAGTGACAGCCCCTGATATCATCACCTTCCAGAGCAGGGAGCAGGCAGGTGTCATCTCTAATTTTGGCATTATGAACTCTAAATTGCTTCAGGAGCAGAGACCTGAGCAGGAATGTCTGAGTGCCTGAAGTTGGGTAACACTGCTGTTGGGGAGTGTTTTGTTTTAATTTGGATTCAATTAACCAATATAGAGTACATCATTAGTCTCAGATGTAGTGTTCAAAAATTTATCAGTTGCGTCTAACACCCCGTGTTAATGTCCATCACCCAACTTAATGTCCATCACCCAACTACCCCAACCCCCTACCCACTTCGCTGTTCGGGAGTATAAATGGTAGATATCCTGGTTTCCCCCGTCGTGTGGAGATTCAACTAAGACTCACATAAGAGAAGAGCCTGCCAAATAAGACAGATAGTGACACCCCTTATTCTTTAAGATTCTGCCTGAATTTCACTTCCTTCTTGAAGAAATTCAATCTGATTTAACCTGCTATTCAAAACTTTCATTTTTTTTTTTTTTTTGGAAGCTTTTGGCTTAGGGTTTTCAGGTCACACATGTAATGTGGATTCTAGCCCCAAACACATCCAAATGTGGGCTTGGAGTTAGGAATTCTCGGAGGAGTGTTCTCTCTTTCATACAGAGCCAATGCTGAGAGGAGACCGTATTGTCCCCATGTCCATATGCCAGGCCACTTTTTTCTACTTCGCTCACTGCGAATGGAGCCTCCTGGGCCTAGGCTCTGTCTCCTGGCTTTCATATGTGAACACTCAATCTTGGCAGTTTCCCCAGGATAAGTGTAGGTTCCAGACTTCACCTGCCTCACAGGATTCCTGCCTTCTTGTCTCTTCTGCCCACCCAGGAACCTCTTCACATTCCTGGCAGCTCAGGCATGCTCCAAAATTATGTATTTTTCTTTAATGCAGCATTTTAATGCATTCTCAACTGAAAGGAGTTTTTCTGAATTTCAAACCACTACAATGGCTCAAAATGGCTGCCTCTTTACATAATTTTAGATTTTATAAATGAATGAACAAATGAGTGACAGTAAATGAATGAATGGAAGTTTTATTTTATACTATAGTGACTTGGCTATTGCCTTACATTTGCTGCATCTCCTAAGAGTGAAAAAAGCATCAAGTAGAAGATTCTTTGTGCTAAAAGGGAATAGTATTAGAACATTCAACACTGAAACTGGAGGCGATCTTCTGGGTAGAGAGTAGTTCCTGGACCCTGTGACAGGTTCTTTCCTGGGGATTCCTCTTCCCCTTGCCCTTCTATCTTCTACCTGAGGTCAACCTCAGGCAGATGCCACGCAACAGCATGCAGGCCTCAGAGGGTTGTTGCTCCCCCTCAACACTGGAAAAATGACTGCATGCAACAAGGCCATAGCCTTTCAAATAAGACTTCCAAAATGACTGTCCTGAAGGCTAGGGAGCACCTGGGCTGTATGTAAATTTATACACACACACACATACACACACATTTAAAATATATGTATATGTTAAATATACATATATGTAAAAAATATATATAAAATATATATACATATATACATATATTTTACATATATATGTATGTAAAAATTCACTGACACTTAAGATTAAATGACTAAGATTAAATAACTAACATGAAAAAATGTTCATCATCATCAGCCAGCAGGAAAATCCCAATCCAAACCACATTGAGATACCACCTCACACCAGTTAGAATGGTCAAAATTAATAGGACAGGAAACAAGTTGTTGAAGAGGATGTGGAGAAAGGGGAACTCTCCTACACTGTTGGTGGGAATGCAAGTTGGTACAGCCACTTTGGAAAACAGTGTGGAGATTCCTTAAGAAATTAAAGATAGAGGGACGCCTGGGTGGCTCAGTTGGTTAAGCGTCTGCCTTCAGCTCAGGTCATGATCCCCGCATCCTGGGATCGAGTCCCACATCGGGCTCCTTGCTCGGCGGGGATCCTGCTTCTCTCTCTGCCTCTGCCTGCCATTCTGTCTGCCTGTGCTTGCTCTCTCTCCCTCTCTCTCTGACAAATAAATAAAATCTTAAAAAAAAAAAAAGAAATTAAAAATAGAGGGGCGCCTGGGTGGCTCAGTGGGTTAAAGCCTCTGTCTTCGGCTCAGGTCATCATCTCAGGGTCCTGGGATTGAGCCCCGCATCGGGCTCTCTGCTCAGCAGGAAGCCTGCTTCCTCCTCTCTCTCTCTACCTGCGTCTCTGCATACTTGTGATCTCTCTCTCTGTCAAATAAATAAATAAAATCTTAAAAAAAGAAAAGAAATTAAAAATAGAGCTTCCCTATGACCCTGCAATTGCACTACTGGGTATTTACCCAAAGATACTGATGTGGTGAAAAGAAGGGCCATCTGGACCCCAATGTTCATAGCAGCAATGTCCACAGTAGCCAAACTGTAGAAAGAGCCAAGATGTCCTTCAACAGACGAATGGATAAAGAAAATATGGTACAGGGGCACCTGGGCAGCTCAGTGGGTTAAAGCATCTGCCTTCCGCTCAGGTCACGATCCCAGGATCCTCAGATCGAGCCCACATTGGGTTCTCTGCTCGGCAGGGAGCCTGCTTCCTCCTCTCTCTCTGCCTGCCTCTCTGCCTCCTTGTGATCTTTGTCTGTCAAATAAATAAATAAAATCTAAAAAAAAGAAAAAAGAAAATATGGTACATATATACGGTGGAATATAATGCAGCCATCAGAAAGGATAAATACCCAACTTTTGTATCAACATGGACGGGACTGGAGGAGATTATGCTGAGTGAAATAAGTCAAGCAGAGAAAGTCAATTATCATATGGTTTCACTTACTTGTGGAACATAAGGAATAACATGGAGGACATGGGGAGATGGAGAGGAGACATGAATTAGGGGAAATTGGAGGGGGAGATGAACCATGAGAGACTGTGGACTCTGAGAAACAAACTGAGGGTTTTGGAGGGGAAGGGGGTGGGAGGATGGGTAAGCCTGGTGGTGGGTATTAAGGGGGGCATGTATTGCATGGAGCAGTGGGTGTGGTGCATAAACAATGAATCTTGGAACACTGAAAAAAAATAAAATTAAATTAAAATGTTTAAAAAAAAGTTTGTGCCCTTTCTGGTTTGTATATTAAATCTCAATAAAAAAGAAAAAAGTAAATACACTTATGTACACACACACACACACACACACACACAGAGTTTTTTGGAGCCAAAAAATGAAATAAAGGCTAGAAACAATAAAACACAGAACATTTGTGGAGAATGTGTCTTCTGGGTGTCGTTTCTCATCTTCAGTTTGTGTCCCACAGGGGTTACTCTCATCCCTGTGCCTGTGGAAAGAGCCTCCTTTCATCCCCAGCATTTAGGGTCTCACTTGGATATGTTTATGTCTCAATATCCAGATAGAGCGGGAGACCGGCTTCTCCCTCCTCAGTCTCCATGGGGTTACCTTTCTCAGTGTCAGCTTTTGTTTGAGGATCTGCTTCTGCTTTGGGAGACTGACAGTGCCAAAGCCTTTATTTAACTTGTGGAAGAAATCCTATTACCTAGTAGAAGTTCATCCTTGTTCTCACAGTAAGTGAAGGAGTTTGCATCTGAGACAGCTCTCATTGGCCATAAAGCCCAGATCCTCTGCACTGAATAACATGGCTGTATTTTAATTTCTCTGAGAATAAAAGAGTTAATTCCTGCCTGGAGCCCACCTCATTTGTAACCACAAAGTTCTAATCAGAGTTATAATATAAAGCTTTGGTTATAGTGCAGGTCTGTGCATTAGTAAGAACATAATCTTTTGAGATAAGGTAGGCATGAGTTTGCAGCTCTTCTCTGACTTTTACTAACCATGCGGATTTGAGCTAATTATTTCACCTTGTTAAACCCAGCTTAGTTACCTGAAAGAAGAAACAATAATATATGGCTGCCATTAAGAATAATGTACACAATCTGAGGGGTTTGAAGCGGAGGGGGGTAGGAGGTTGGGGGAACCAGGTGGTGGGTATTGGAGAGGGCACGGATTGCATGCAGCACTGGGTGTGGTGCAAAAACAAGGAATACTGTTATGCTGAAAAAAAAAAAAGAAAAAAGAAGAATAATGTACACAGTTTTTGGAAAGCAATTTGCATTGTGCCAGTAACTTCCTCTTTGAAGTTTCATATTCAACTTTAAATTTATTGCTATTTTCTTTTGAAAATCTAGATGATGTGTAAAGACAAAAAAAGGAAGCTGTTTCCTGATTAAACAACAGTGAAAGGTGGGTTTTGCCACCTCATTTAACAGATGAGGTAAATGAGGCTTAGAGACTTTAAGTAATTTGTTGCTTATAGCTAATATGCGAGAAAAATTGTTAAGACATTATTATATGTTACTTTCCCTCCTCCCTCCTAAGTACAATTTTGCAATTCTTCTGCCCCTCTCCAGCCTGGCAGAAGTTTTAAGGCTTACTGTTTGAAGAGTTTGAACCACAGGGGCCCGTGGATTCTAGACACCAGGCACAGCTATGGGCAAGGGACCGAACTTAAAGTACAGGGATTAGGTGAAATTCTTGGAGTTAATCACCAAACTCTCTGAAAGTTGGCATGTTATTATTAAGGCCACTTTCCTTCTATGTCTTAAATTAGATCAGGATCTCCTTTCTGGGGAAACTGCCCATTGAATGAGGAAAGACCTATAGATAATAAAGTCTATAAATATTTGTATGATTAAAAAATTATGAAAATGATAATAGTTTAAGCTGAACTGTCTTACTACCCCCCACCCCTGCTTTTTCAGTCTCCAAAGTGCAGTCAATCTTCAGACAGATGCTTTTCAAGCTGCAGTTCAAAGGTGGCCCGTAACAGCAACACCGTGGTGTGGAACTCTTGGGAAAATGTCAGGGACATCAGCAACAGAGGGACGCACACAGCTATGAACCATCAGATCCCAGGGATGTACCAGGCAAGCAGGCCCCCTGTGAAGGCAGTGGGGGACCTGTGAACATGTGCTCTGCAGTTGTGTGTACAATATTGGTGAGTGTGGGCACGCACGGCTGTCAGGATGGAATCCCAGGATGAGCAGGGCGAGGACACAAAGATTCAGGCAACAGGCTCTGAGCACAGAGTGTGTACGGTTCCAGTTTTGGGAGTGTCTGTGCTAGGAGCAGAAGATGATTCTGTAAATAACGTGGCAGGCTATGGGCCAGGACCCTGGTAATTACAGGGAGATTTGACCTTGAATACGTCCTGGTTGGTAGAAGATGGAGAGATTGGGACTTTACCTGGGAATGGTGCCAGTCTGCTGTCTCTGAGTAGGTGGAGCCCTGTGGTTTTATGCTGTCCTGTCCTTAATGAGGTGTGTGGGGAGAGAGAGTGCTGTGGGGCCAGGCCACCCATTTAATGGGTGTGGAATTTGGTTTGATTTTTTAAAAAATGCGTCAAAGACCTGCATTTTGTTGTTTAGGGTAGGTACAGAATCCAAAACTCAGCTAGTATTGCTTCTACTTATAGCACACTTTGTCCCAGGGATGTTTGACTCTGGGTCCTGGATTTATTTCCTAAAACTGCTCTGCATTTGGTGCATGGTTTATGTCCCTGACTTTGGTCTTTTTCCAAAATGTTTCAATCTCATTGTTACAGTTTCCTTTTGGACCCAAAGTTCTGAAAAAGTTAGGGGATGCCTGGAAGAAAAGAAAATACTAGAAAGATCATGAGCTTTAAAATTCAGAGCTAAAAAAAATCTCCACTAGGGTTATAAAGGTTATTTGTGTCCCAGTTTTCTTTTCTGTAAAAATAGGAACACAGATATCCTCCCCAAATTGCAAGGATTAAGATATGGCATAGCGTGAGTTTCAAACTATATAGTGAAGTATGAGTGTCAGCTCTTGCTTTAAATGTGGGCTTTGAACTTACAGAGGCAGGGTAATAGGGGAGGCAGAAATATTAGGAATACATCCTCAGGGAAGACTGATTATTTGTCAGGTCGGCATCCCTTCCTTGGTCATATGGTAGAAGCTCCATCCAAGGGTAGGGAGTTGGGAGGCAGATAGTGCAAGGAGGGGGGGGGGTCTGAGAAAGCTATTTTTTAGGAGGTATTGAAATTTGAAGTGTTTGTTTATGGCAAAACCATTAGGCTAATGTACAGAGAGACTACAGACTCAAAGAAAATGGATTATCAATGGCTAAGAATTTGGTACTAGAGTAAGACAATTTGGATTTGCTTCTCGGGCTGTCACTTCTGTGAATTCTAGAAAATTAGCAACTTCTGTAAATTTCAGTTTCTTCACTTGTAAAAACTTAGTATAATTTTTACACTAAAATTAGTATAATAATAAGGAACCGTATAAGAATCGATTTCATTTAGAATTACATGAGATAAAGTATATGAAGAGTACAATATCTGGCTTAGAGTAAGTATCTAAGAAATGTTAACCATTCACATTATTGCTGTAATTTGAAAAAGCTTGAGTCTAAAATATTTACTTGTTCCTGGCACATGTCAAAATTATATTTCATATATAATTATATATATAATATATCAATTATATTTTAATAATGAGGCAACCAGCAGGAAGACAAGCTGATTCTAAGAGT
The DNA here is from genome assembly GCF_010015895.1 of Lontra canadensis. Classification (NCBI taxonomy): domain Eukaryota; kingdom Metazoa; phylum Chordata; class Mammalia; order Carnivora; family Mustelidae; genus Lontra; species Lontra canadensis. The sequence continues at coordinate 8,848,795 of NW_022631030.1, read as the reverse complement.
ATGTGAAATGTAGATGCATGTTCACCCCCCCCCACACACAAAATTTTATAGAGGGATGTATAAAATCAAAAACATACATGTAGATGATTAGGAAAAGGATGCGAAAACAAGATTGCCATTTTATTTATTATTATTATATTAGATAGTATATAATATATAATATATTATTATATTAGTTATTATTATTATTATCATTAGAGAGTGGGAACATGAGTGAGGGGAAGGAGAGACAGAATCCTAAGCAGGCTCCGTGCTCACCGTGGAGTCCGACAGTGGGCTCGATCTCATGACCCTGAGATTATGATGACCTGAGCGGAAATCAAGAATCAGATGCTTAACTGACTGAGCCACCCAGATGCTCCAAGGTTGCCATGTTAGATGTATGCCAAATTCATGTTCTATAGGGCAATAAAATCATATTCTTTTTAGCGTTAACTCTTACTGAACTACACAAATTGAAACGACACCAATTTATACAAAACCTTCACGTTATAAGGCTATAAAAGGCTTGCCCCTTCAGTTGTGATTTGTTAGTCAATTCTGTGATATTCTGTGATATTCTCTGAAGGTGTCAGATTAGGTTTAAGCAGGTATTTTGGAAAATGCTCCCGCTCGATAACAAAGATTTAATCAATCATTTATTTACATTCCTCCATGTTTGGGATAATTTTTTCTTTAACATTATTAAAATAATTTTTGGAAGGGACAACTTAGAAGATATTGAGCAGAAACGAGACAACTTATTAAAGGAGCTCTTCTCTATCAAACCAGGGTCTTCTTGATTTTAGAAATCAAGAAGTCCAGAGGAAAAGGGGCCCAAAACCTGGAGCTTTTACTGCCTACAACAGCGATCTCAACCTTGACTGCATTTTTAAATCATCTGAGGAACTTTAAAAAATACTGCTGCTGGGGCCCCATTTCAAAGCTTGTAAATTAATTGGTTTATAGTCAGAATTTATAAGGAGCTTCAGAATTTATAAGATGATTCTACTATGCAGCCAAAATCGAATACTTCTGAGCTATAACTTACAACATTTTCAAATACTCCAAGGTAAAAAGCAACCTGTTTCATTAGTTTAGCTTGCTAATTTACTTGACATTAGAAATCAAATGTCCCTTTTCGTACGGGCAATCCCCAAATGTATGTCAGGTTATGAAAGAAGCCAGGTAATTTCTGGCATTTGGATCTAGATGATTAGCCGTTGGAACTTTCTTAACTTTTACTGAGTGAGAAGTCAATTTTCTTATCTGTAAAATGAAGAATCAAATAGATTCTGGTTTCTTTTAAGGAGGATATAGGATAATGTATATGAACATATTTTTCAAATTTTAATATGCTGTTCAAATGTGAGTTGTCGTCTGGGCATTTGGATTCATCTTTAATTTTTCCCTGGGCTGAAAGCTTTTTGGTCCAATACGGCAGAGGCCTCTGTGAATTTAGGGAGAAGATACGAACATCTGAAGCAGGGAGCAAAAACTAGGGCGAAGCAAGCATTGTTTGTTGACACTGGAGCCCCATTTTAGTTAGAATCTGAAGTTGTCAGCTTTAATGGAGTAAGGGGAAAATAGAAAAATTTCCTTGTTTCATATACCACATCTATAATATCTGCACCATGGCCAGTCTATCCCTAAAAAGTTTTCAAAAGAGCTGCTCTGTTTAACCATATCCTATTTATTTTGTCAAGGGAGGCATCCCCACCCTGTGATTATAGGGAGGGTTGAACACACAACACTCAGCAATGGACAGACAAGTTAACAGAAGTTGATTAGTCACTTAGATTCACAACCTAGGAATGGAGGACATGACACCTCATGTTGGTTGATGAGGGGTCACATTCAGGAACAGGGTGAACAACCGCGGGCTGTGGGAAGCAGGCTTTCTTTCTTTTTCTTTCTTTCTTTCTTTTCTTAAGATTTTTTAAAAAATTTTTGTTTATTTATCTGACAGAGATCACAAGTAGGCAGGCAGAGAGGCAGGCAGAGAGAGAGGAGGAAGCAGGCTCCCCACGGAGCAGAGAGCCCGATGCGGGGCTCGATTCCAATACCCTGGGATCATGACCTGAGACAAAGGCAGAGGTTTAACCCACTGAGCCACTCAGGTACCCTGTGAGGCAGACTTTCTACTATTGAGGGGACTAAGTACTCATGGGTTCCACTGGGAGGAGGTAACTGGCTTACTTGAATAGTTTCTCAGGCTGACAGGGCACAGAAACTCTAGGATACTCAGGGATAAGCAGGGACCATTCTTGGACCCCATGATAAGGAGGGTTGTTTGGGTAGCAGACCTCATCAGTGGGACTACAGTGGGGAGGAGAAGTCATGGATAGGCCATTTGAGGCTCTTCTGGTTCCCCAGATGTTGAGGTAACACACACGTTGGGCCTTAATTTTAGGTCTTACACCACATGCGCAGTCACGAAAAAATCACACGTTTGCATTTATGCACTAAAGCAAAGCTCTACATATATATGTGGATATAATGCATGAAATCAAATGACCAAAAAGATGTAGCTCTTGGATCATCCATGCTGAACAGCTAGTTTTGCTTTCCATACAGTAACAAACTAATGAGTGACAGTAATCTAATGGGGCTTAGGGCAGGTCTCCCCAAAATAACGCTTTGACATATTGCTTATTTTAAATTCACGTTTTTAAAGAAATAGCCAGTGCAAAATGGATAACCTGACCCTCCTTTGTTTCCATAAAAGCAGTAAATAAATCTCCCATGTGAATGGGACCTTCCCTGACCAGGAAGTAGAGACATTCTTATCATCAGAGACATGGAATTTAGGGCCACAGAAGCCTATATAAACAACTCTTGTTACTTTAACTAATTTACTACACCAGTCCAAATTCTCTTTAGAATTTCTTACTAATTGAAGCTTCCAAACGTAAGTTTTCTTTGTCCTCTGAATTTCTCCTAGATTTAGGTTTCTCTGTCTAAAATGTATAAAAAAGCAGCATGCCTTGGTCATTTCTTTGGGTATCGATTTTGTTATTGGCCTCTGTGGATACGAAATTAAGTTTTCTCCTGGTAATCTGTCTCATGCCCATTTAATTCTTTGATCAGCCAGAAGACCTTGAGGAATAGAGGATAATTTTTCCTTCCCCACAAATCACAGCTGAGAAGTTAAGTTTCTGCTTCATAATCAATTTATCTATGAGTTGGGGCTGGGTGTAGAGGTTACACCAGAATAAGATTGTGTTGATTTTGATTGTTAATTTTGTATTTTGCCTTCATTAAAGAACATAGGAGGAGAACATTTTAGGGAGAAGATAAATACATTTCACATGGTTGAGTTTTAGATGTCTATTCAAGACATTCAAGTCGGGATGGCTGATAGTCTGTTTTTGTAAAAACTAACTGAATTAACTGTGTAAAGCACTTAGCATAGTTCTTGACACATAGTAAGCATTTAAAATAGCAAGCATTTATATTTACAGTACAGGATGTAAGTATAAACTAGGCAAATACATTTGGCAGCTATCAATTGTACAGAATGGGCTAATCTTAGCCAGTACGGAGTGACTGAGTGACTGTGTTTATCTCCAGAGCTCCCTGGGGCATGGAACTGATCGTTAGCCAACCCTATGGAAGATAAATGGTGTTTTATAACCATAGGTCATTTCCTGTTTGGGCAGGATGTAACAGCTTGCCAATACTATTTAGAATAATAGTTGGGTTATAATAACTCAATAATAATAATAGTAATGATAATAATAATTGCATCTGATTTCAGCAGAGCCTGAGGGGTTTCAATAGTTCAGGCTAGTCACAAGGGTTGACTATACCTATTAAGACTGCTCAGTATAAGAGTAGCAGACTCTGGTCTCTAGGTACCAAGAAGTTTCCCATAAAGTTGGTGGTGGTACAAGACCAGAAGACAAAGTGTTTTTACATAACCCAGTGGTGGGAGGACAAGGAAGCCTGTGCCAGAAATATCTGGACCCTTTCATTGCAGACCCTTCTGTTACTACACCATCTTTTCCTTGAGATAAAGCATTACTAGGGAATAAAGGTTTGAGTCTTGTGAGTCCTTTTAGCAGTTGAATACTTAAGGCAGTTAAGAGTTAATTAACACAGCAGTAGATGATATTGAAACCTTAGGAGTGAGTGGAATTACAGTTTGAGGAGATAAAAAGGGCGAGGTTGGGAGTTTGGGGCCCTTCAACATTTGATGGTAGGCGAGGAATAAGTCATCTGATGAACCATATAGAACATCAGGAGGTAAGTAAGGCAGGTTTTGATATTCCTGTGGACAGGAAAAGAAATCCCAGACCGAGAGACATTTTTAGTTTTCCAATGCCACACAGAGAAGTCTTTAGACTCCTAATTTGGTTCCTTGAACTACATCACATTGCTTCTTGATTAAAACTAGTCTTTAGACAAGTTCTCTAGAGAAACCTCTGAAAAGTGCAAAAAAACCTTACAGGGGTTTTGTGGCTTTCCTGACCAGACAAGAGGTTAAAAAATAGAGACTTTGGCTTCCTACAATTAGAATTTCTGAGACATTTCTGTCCAACAAGTTACGTTGCTTCCTACAAGGTTGGTGAATCTTCATTTTTAGGATTTATTTTTTTAAATCAATTGAGACATCTCCACTAATGCCTAGAATAACCTCCCCTTCCATCAAACTGCCTTTAAATGAGGCCATGTTATCTCCCTTAACACACCTTGAAATCATATATTTTACATTGCTAGTGTTAGTGTAATTTGCTTTTTATAGCACATATATTGCTGAGTTAAATGTCACTTAAAAATGGATTCCTATTTTAAGAGCCACAAACTGTGGGCTATGATGAAACTGAGCTCCGGGCAGCTCCTGACTTGGGAAGGCTCAGTAGCTCTGTCACTGAGTAACTTTCCTTTGCCAGTCCTCAAAATGTTGGGAGCCTTCTTCTATTCTGTAAGCATCTTGACCCTCTAGGTCGCACCCAATAGGCACACATCACCTGGCATGGCCGTCAGTTCAGTGTCAACATTAGTATATTTAAAATGCCAAAATATTTACCGTGAAACCAGCTATATATAACCTACATTATTTATTTTTCCAGAAAAGGGCTTACATAACTATTTATAGGAGACCTCTAACAAATCCCTTCAGTATTTGAGAAATAAATGCATTCCTGAATTGATCAGTTTTTCACACCTGGGCTTTTACTGAACTATATATTTCTTTCTTTCTTTTTTTCTTTCTTTCTTTCTTTCTTTCTTTCTTTCTTCCTTTTTTAAAAAGATTTTATTTATTTATTTGACAGACAGAGATCACAAGTAGACGGAGAGGCAGGCAGAGAGAGAGAGAAAGGGAAGCAAATTCCCTGCTGAGCAGAGAGCCTGATGCGGAACTCGATCCCAGGACCCTGAGATCATGACCTGAGCCGAAGGCAGCGGCTTAACCCACTGAGCCACCCAGGCGCCCCCTGAACTATATTTATATTTCTTTCTACTGAACCAAGTAAATATTAATGAACGATATGTGTGTTCATCATTGTGTTCAATATTGGGTGTGTAAATGAAATAGCATTTCAATACATGATTGTGCCTTGCAGTAGCTTGTAATATAGCTGGGGCTCAGAAAATTCACTCCTGAAGCAGTGGATGAAAAGCAGAGTCTGACCCAGTGGATAAAAAAAGAAACAGAGGAAGGGTCCTGTGATACTTCATTAACCCACAATTACCTGACCCCTGAACAATGCAGGAGCTGGGGCACCAACTCCCATGAATAAAAAATCTGTGTGTAACTTTTGACTCCCCTGAACTCATAGCCTGAACTCATAGCCTACTCCTAACCAGAAAACTTTACCGATAACAAAAACATGGATTAACACATATTTTGTATATGTATTACATACTATATTCTTACAATAAAATGAGCTAGAGAAAAGAAAGTGTTATTAAGAAAAGCAGAAGGGAAAGAAAGTACATTTATACTAACGTACTGTGTGTATTAAAACAAACCTGTGTGGCCTGCACAACTCAAACCCATGTTGTTCAAGGGTGAACTGTACTTATTAAGCGTTATGACAGTTGAACCTCAGAACAATCCTATATGTTAGGTGTCAGTATCTCTGCTTATAGATGGGGTTCCTGAGACACAAGCACCATAAGCTTACTTGGCCAGTGAGGGATGTGATAGGAACCCAGATCATCTGGCTACAAAGCCTGCTCAGAACCACCACATTTGTCTTCACTGAATTTACTAATGACTTCCTCCTCCATCCTTCACTCTTGACTTGTGGTTTCTGGGATCCTCTACTTACATGATTTCCCAGTACAAGTCTCTCCGTGATCTACCAAGCTCCCTGTCATGCTGATGGACGTTTACTTGACCATCCCTCTTAGATATACTTCTAGCACAGGACATTCAGGTCTAAATTCTAGCTCTTTATTTTCCCTATTTGCCTTTTACTGTGTCCCAGAAGTGACATCTTTGTCCCCTTTGATACTTGAACTTTCATCTCCATTCTCCACCCCCATGATCATTAAATCTAGCAAATCCTACTAATTCCTCCATCACTATAAATGCCTGGAGGTCCAAAAAGACGAGGCTGTCTTAACTACGAGATAAGGATGTTTGATTCCTTTGATTCAAGGGAATGTTCTTATGTGGAGTAGGATATTAATAATACCTATTAACAGGATTTTTGTAAAAACGAATGAATTAATTGTGTAAAGCACTTAGCATAGTTCCTGACATGTAGTAAGCATTTAAAAAATGTAAATATTGTTCTAGCATTAATATTCTTGAATTCATTGGATGATATTTTTAAGCATGCCAAACCTGTACTTTCTGAAGATTATTCATTTCCTATAAATGAAATAATGTATGTAAAACTAGCTAGCTTGGTACATAGTGTTCACTATGTGTTCATTACTGCCCTGCCCCCATATAGACCTCCGAGGTCTAGAGTCTAAGGATTCTGTATATATAAAAATGTATATTATTTACGTAGAGACTTTGCATGTTAAGGAGGTGAAAATGCTTAATAAAATACATTGAAATTAAATATATGCAGAACCACACAACTCTTGATATTTGCTTTCTCAGAAGTTAACTGTGGCTACTTCAAACAAAGATCTTTCAGGGCCATCTTTTCTTTGCAGTGAGGTTCTGTGTCTCTTCTTATGGAAGCGTCACTTGTGCGTGGACCCCTCTGTATGTGGTGATGGTCAATGCACTTGGAACCAGCCTCACGCCACCAGAAGTCTGAGGGTTAATGAATGAGAGGCATTGTATTGCCTTTACAGGTACCACGCATGGAATGACACAAATAGATTATAATGGAAAAAAAAAGATGGAAAAAATAGAAATAAATAAATAAAGAAGCACTATAAAGAGATTCAAGTTTTGGAAAGAGGGCAACTTTGCAACAAAAGAATACAGTTAAGAATAGTTCTTCCTACACTGCTTCCTGCTTGGGCTTCATCTGCTCTTCAAGGAACATGACTTTAGTGAAGCCCCAGTTGAGAAGATTTTGAAATGTAGTTCCCATGGCAACAGGCTCTGAGGTGACATAAATCCAAAGGAACTTTTCTTGGTAGTTCTATCATCCAAACAAGAATCCTCCAAGCCTCCTAGAGAAAAGTCAACTTTTAATGAAGCATGGGTCTTTGCTGTCTGTGCCCCTGGAGCCCTTTTCCTGTGGGTCTTATTTCAGGTTTGTAATGATGATTTATTTTCTTTAATTGTAAGTTGATGATAGTAGGAATGAGAGTAGGGACTGGGATTTATTGTAATCGTGACAGCAGTGGTAAATTTCTAAGTGTAAGATTTGTGCTTGAGGCCTTGAGTGGTTAAATATATATCCCTTGTGTGAAGGATAGGCAAGCAGTGGGAATGCACAAATGTCATCCAACACTCACACAAGAAGACACGCACACATACACAGGACTGATACAGGAGTTGTAATTAGCTTGCCAAGTGGAGGACAAAGTGATTCTGATTATAAACCCACCACATGATGACTCCAGCTGTCCCATCCTCACCAAAATGTACTTCTCATCAGTTGAGTGCTGTTCCGAGTTTCATAGAGATCTGTTAGATTGGTTATAGAATTTGACTTTGTTAAAAAAATAATTCCTGGAAGAGGGTGTGGAATGCAGATGATTCCCAACCTGTCCTTCATAGACTGTGTTGATGGATTTGTGAGATCTTTCCTGAGAACTGCTTTTGATAGTTGAAAGTAGAGCAAGCATTAGGACTGTGCATGTTTGGGGAAGAGGAATTTTTGCCAAGACTGGAAATGGGCACAGAAAGAGAACCTTGGAGGCTGTGAAGGAAACCTCACCTGACTTTGTAATTTGGCCTTTGCGGTGTGGTTATTTGAAGAGTAGGTCATCCATGGTGGGACAGGAAGTAGGGAGTAGGGACAGGTGGAATTATCTGATCCTGTTTGTGGATTAAGTTATGTTGGAGAGTTGGGTCTTAGAAAAATCTTTGAAGAAAAAACATTATTTCCAAATTTCTCTTCTTTTTAGCAATCAGCTCTCCTCTTCCTCCCTCTATTAGCTTCCCTCTTATCCCTCTCAGGCTCACCTAGCTCTTTGAAGCTTTTTTCTCCCACTCATTCCCTCCTAACTGATGTATATTTTATGTATGTTTTACATATATTTCCTATAACATTTATTGAGGCTCTTCCATTTTATGATTTAGTTTAACCCTTACAACAACCTTATGGATTATTATCGTTATCTCCATTTTACAGGTGAGGAAGTTTGAGAATCTGGGATTAATTAATGTTTTGTGAGCTGCTGTAAGCCAGGTTTGATATCTGGTTTTAAACATATACACATGAATAAACCTAGTTCCTACCCGCCATAGCTCATGGAAGTAAATGGTGATCACAAAGACAGCATAATGTCATGAGGAGAGGGGCAGCAGAGCTAAGGACAAGCTACTACAGGCCTTCCTGGCTACTCTCCATGAGGGTATGAACTGGTGATGATTTGAGATCCTATGTCTTCTGGCATTTTGGCATTTTGCTAGGGTATACTCAAGACATACATTCTCTGAAACATGGAATTTCTGGTACTTGATAAATTTAGTGACTCATCTTTAGTTTCCTGACCTGGAATCAAACAGGTTTGGGTGAGGCTGCTTCCTCCCAGGTGGAGTAAGGAGTATTTTGGTCAGACTTGCTCCAAATACTATCTGAGAAGCACCTTAGACGAGGTTTCCATAAAAAGCCATGCTGGGGACAAGGACTTGTATGCACGTAGCTTTTTTTGGAAGTGATGTCAGGGAAGAGGAAGAGTGAGGCAGAGAAGGATGGGAAGCTAATCCAAGGTGGGCTAATGAGGTGTCTGCCTTAACGGGAATTTCACAATCAATCCCTCTGAAGCCCCTTTGAGAATCAATGAAGAACAAAACACTGGAGACACAGAAGGACAGATCATTTATTCACTGACTCCCAGTGGGGGTTCCCTCCTCACACTTCCAGGTTTGCACATGTACCAGAGAGGCTGGGTGCATTCCAGCAGACAGTGTGTGTGTGGTGGCAGGGACATCTTAGGGTAGAAAGCGGGGGTAAGTGGTGCAGTTGGCGGATTTTGTGTTTTTTGACTGCAACATGCAGCCAGCAGCCACTGCAGCAGCAGAAGCCCAAAAGATGGGCTGAGACGAGGCAAAAACCATGTCTAACACAGAGAGCCTGGTGATGGGATTTGAACTCAGGGCCTTGTAAACATATTCAGAGTGGAGGGTAGATGAAACCATGGTTATAAAAGGCAGGTGGCCAGCCATATTACGTGATATGTAATGTGTTAAAAGTTTAGAAAGGACTTTTGCTCCATTTACCTCTTTCTGAAAGTCCATCCTTTGTCATTTTTCTTATTGTTGTGCTTTGAGTTAAAGCATCTTCCCTAAATTACAAGAAAAAACATTGCCTGGAGGGACTATTGTATCAAGTCACTGACATCCAATAGCCTATTAGACTGGTCTTCCTCAGCACAACCTGATCATGTCATTCCCCTGGTCATGCCATTCCTCTCTTCAAAGTGTTCCATGGAGTCACGCTGCATACACATTTCTTGGCATTTAAGTTTCTCCCCAGTATGACCTTGGGGTGCTCTTCCAGATTTGATGTCCAATTACATCCTTTACTTGTACTCTGAATTGTAGTAAATCAAATCAAAGACCAGGTCGGCTTCTTCTGGATACGCTGGAAAACCCCTCCAATTAGAGAAGTTAGAGATTCATGTTTTGTGCCAGACTCTACCAGCAGGCAGCTGTGTGATTGGCTTCAGTTTTTCCTGTCTGGAAGATGTAGGGTAGGAGGATTAGATCAGTGAATCCCAAACCTGGCTAAATATCCCAATCACTAGGGATAGATTTAGAAGAAAAACCAGGTTATAAAGTCTTACTTCTGGAGATTCTGATTTATTATATTTACATTGGAGTAGCAGAATATGTACTTTTAATATGCACAGATTTATCTGACTCAGTTGTATAGCTAGATTTGTGAACCACGGGACTAGAAGACTTTTTATTTTTTTAAGATTTTATTTATTTATTTGACAGAGAGAGAGAGATCACAAGTAGGCAGAGAGGCAGGCAGAGGGAGAGGGGGAAGCAGGCTTCCCCTGAACAGAGAGCCTGATGCGGGGCTTGATCCCAGGACCCTGAGATCATGACCTGAGCTGAAGGCAGAGGCTTAACCCGCTGAGGCACCCAGGTGCCCCAGGACTAGATGACTTTTAATATTGCTTCAAATCTATGAGACTCCAAAAGAGTGAACTAGCCATCACCTAGAGACTCTGAGAGACGGGGGCACAGTGGGATAACTTGTGTCATGAGGGAAAGTTAGAATATGAGCAAAGTAAGCAAAACAGGGAAACAAACATTGGTGGGTCTGGTGGGAAGAAGAGGAGTCAAGCTACAAGGCCATGAGAGTCAGCAGGAGGTCACTGAGAATCTCCTGAAAGAGAGCTGACAGGGGCCAACAAGATTTCCAACAACTCAGCAATTTTGGAAAAATATGTTCTTAACTGACAGGGTTTTCTCTTTACTGCCAAGCTCAAATTCCATGAGATTACAGGGAGGCTCTGTTTCTCCTTGGACTAGATATTGTGCATTTTCTGTGATAAACTGAAATGTAAGTGTTGTATGGAATGCCCTCTCTGAACTTGAGTAGCATTTTATTTTTACCTTTTCTAGATCTTACCATGTTGTTTTCAAGAAAATAAGTTTGGTGTGCTCTAGCTTATCTTTTCCAGGAGATTGTCAGACCCCTGAGGCAAGGACCCTGTTATATATTTCCCTATCTCCCACAGGAAGAGGTTAAACACAATCATTAAGAACACCAGATCTGGAGTAGATGGACCTAGATTTCACATGTCTTTCATAATTTAATATCCAGTGAATTACTGCATCTTTAAAATGGGAATGATAAAATCTAGTTCGTAGGATTTGGGGGACAATTAAAAGGAAGTACTGCATGTGAAATGGTATTGGATTCTGGCTTGCTGGGGTCAGGTCAGAAGTGCTAGGACAGGAAGAATGTTTGGTATATATATAGTAAGCACTCAATAAATGGTAAGTTATTGTTTTTGGACAACACTATGCACTTTACTGAATAGATATTAATTGGACAAATAAATAATGTTTCTAAAAGCCCATTCAAATATTATCAAGGGTACAAGAAAATATTCCTTCTTTTAGAAAGTTAGTTTCTAGGGCTGTGATCCCAGGAGATGCTCTGACTTTTGACTTCTAATTAGGTCCCCAGATCCCTAAATCCAGAATAAAACTGCTCAGTCTCCTGTCACCAGATGGCACGTATTAGAGGCAAAGATGTCTTCCTTCTACAAACTGGAAAACAGCCTTGGGGCAAAGCCTCCATCAGATTATCTTTAGCTCAGAGCAAATTCTAAGACAGTCCATATTCTAATCCTTCCAACAGGACAGGAGCTAAATGGTCTGTGTTTAGTTCTTTTATCCGTGTTAGCACCACAGCCATTTATCTGTCTGAACAATCATGGATAGGAATTGGATGGAAAGGTACATCACTGAGGCTCTAGGTTGAAGGAGGGTGAGTGACTGAATCTGGGCTGAACTTTTCCTAAGTCCCCAACCTCAGGTTGTAAAGGCTTTGGGAAAGACCACTTCCTATTTCTGCTCTGTCTGGGGTGACCACGAGGTGGAAACTCCAGACACAGCTGGGCTGGCTCCAACCTCTGAAAGGACTCTCTCCAGATATCGACCCCAGGTTTTATAATCTTGAGCAGAAGTTGGAGCTGGAAGGACCCAATAAATGGACCAAAGTAAAGACAAAGGAGACTCCTCAGCTTGTCTTTGAGACTGTTTTCCCAGCAGCATCTGCCCTCACCATGGAGAGGTCCATGGAGGTCCATCCTCCAGAGGGTGCTCTAGTAGAAGAGTCCTCAGGGGACCAGGAGAACAGACCCAAGGGCATCCCGAGAAGCCTTTCTGCTGAAGTCCAAAATCTCTCTGTGTGGATCCAATTCTCAAGAACGGGAGGTGACTGGGAGGAGAGAGGTGGTCTCTGTCTCTTTCTCTCTCTTTTTCTCTCTCTCTCTCCTTCTAAGTGACTCTTTCCCCTTGTTCCCACAGAATGCCTTTAATAAGAATGGAAGCTGAGAACTCCTCCGTGACAGAGTTTATCCTCGCAGGCTTAACCAACCAGCCGGGACTCCAGCTCCCTCTCTTCTTCCTGTTTCTAGGTTTCTATGTGGTCACAGTGGTGGGGAACCTGGGCCTGATAACCTTAATTGGGCTGAATTCTCACCTACACACCCCCATGTACTTTTTCCTCTTTAACTTGTCCTTCATAGATTTCTGCTATTCCACTGTTATCACACCCAAGATGCTGATGAGTTTTGTCTTGAGGAAGAATATCATCTCCTACGCAGGGTGTATGACTCAGCTCTTCTTCTTTCTTTTCTTTGTTGTCTCTGAGTCCTTCATCCTGTCAGCAATGGCATATGACCGTTACGCCGCCATCTGTAACCCATTGGTGTACACGGCCACCATGTCTCCTCAGGTCTGCTTACTCCTTCTGCTGGGTGTCTATGTGATGGGATTTGCTGGGGCCATGGCCCACACAGCATGCATGGTGAGACTGACCTTCTGTGGCAAAAATCTTGTTAACCACTACATGTGTGACATCCTTCCCCTTCTTGAGCGCTCTTGCACCAGTACCTATGTAAATGAGCTGGTCGTTTTTGTTGTTGTGGGCATTGATATTGGTGTGCCCACAGTTACCATCTTCATTTCTTATGCCCTCATCCTCTCCAGCATCCTCCGTATTCATTCTACCAAAGGCAGGTCCAAAGCCTTTAGCACCTGCAGCTCCCACATAATTGCAGTGTCTCTCTTCTTTGGGTCAGGGGCATTTATGTACCTCAAACCATCCTCTCTTTTACCTATGAATCAGGGGAAAGTGTCCTCATTGTTCTACACCATCGTTGTGCCCATGCTCAACCCGCTAATCTATAGCTTGAGGAATAAGGATGTCAAAGTTGTTCTGAAGAAAACATTAAGGAAAAAACCATTCTCTTGAGAAAGGGGTAATACTTAGGAAAGGGCCTTTTTCCTTTCTTTTTATTTTTCAGGTTCCATTGGTTACTTGGAGGAAATTTTAACTCTTTCTCAAAGATGTTCATCCTTCCCATTTTACGAATCCTTTAATTTAAAAATATTCTTAAGGGGCACCAGGGTGGCTCAGTGAGTTAAGCCTCTGCCTTCGGCTCAGGTCATGATCCCAGGGTCCTGGGATCGAGCCCCGCATCGGGCTCTCTGCTCGGCAGGGAGCCTGCTTCCCCTCCTCTCTCTCTCTGCCTGCCTCTCGGCCTACTTGTGATCTCTTTCTCTGTCAAATAAATAAATAAAATCTTAAAAAAATAAAAAATAAAAAAATAAAAATATTCTTAAAACTATACGGTATGCCCATTTAGTAGACCATAAATATCATTTAATTCAGTTCTCTCATATTTCTGAGAATAGATACAGGTTTATGTACCTTCTCCAAAGTCACTCAGTTATTCACTAGCACATCTGTGACCAGGATATAAGCTTTTGACTCCCCTTGCCCCCTTTTTAAAATTTAAGTTCAATTAGCCAACAACAGTACATCATTAGTTTTTGGTGTAGTGTTCAATGATTCATTAGTTGTGTATAATACCCAGCACTCATCAGTAGGCTTTTGATTTGTAATACTAGTTACTTTTCACTATGGTTCACTTTCTTCCTTCATCAGCACTGGAAGATTTCATTTCAAATGTGAACTGATCTAGGATGTTAAGATCTGGTTCTATCTACAGAAATTTCATGCAACTTTTCAAGGGCTAATTTTAAATACCACATTTTTGCAAAGAAGGTAGGAGGCATAAAACTTTGTTGAGATGGTCTTGGCTAAATGACCAAATTCTTGTAGAATTTTGCATAGTATTTGGGGGAAGTATGCTAGGACCCAGACAGCAGTAAGCATGGTACTGCTTAAGACAGGGGTGTGGAGCTTCAGGGACTTGGACTTTAAAAGGTCTGGTCATGCTGGCTGGATGACCTTATAGAAAATGTCAAGGTTATGAAGTACAGAATTAGGGACTTTTTTTTTTTTTTAACACACAATCATTTCCTTGTTTCAAATTGTGCTTTTAAAACCTGGGTGAAGTCTGAAGCTCAGGGCGGTCAGCTAAAAATCTGGAGACTATTTCAGAACCATAGAGGAGACACTGTGTTACAAGCCACTAATTAGGTTAACACCACACAGCAGGCAGTCAGCAGAGGAAAGGACCACTCACTGACTGTTATGGTACTGTATGTGACAAAGACTATGTGAGGTATTCTCTGTGTGCCTCTCTAGATCAACTCTCTGTTACTTTGTACCTTACTTCAAGTCTTGGGAGGCATTCCCTAATGGATGTTGTCAATGGGCTGGTTCCCTGACCCTCAGGTTTCTGGCTGGGTTAAGCCAATGGCAACATCAGGAAAGGAAATCAGAGAACAAGTGGAGCATGATACTGTGATATTTATTTCCCTGACTTCCTTCCAGTGGGCTACAGTAGCTGCTCTTTTCTTAGCTGTTTATAGTAACTTCCTTTGTCTCTTCATGCAAAGGGATGGTAATGATACTGCTGTTAGCTTCTGCCATCCTTCTGTGGTTTCCCTTAACTACCCTTTTGTCTACCCCCATGCAAATAGTGCCCTTGTTATGTTTTCAATTATTTTGTTTCAGGGGGTCATCTGTTTTCTGTTGTGACTCTGATTGACACACCTTCCCGTAAAGGGTAGAAGGATGATACAGTTTAGATTTGTAAATCCACAGCCTAATGATCCTGTGTAAAAGGAGATAGAGTAGCTTTTTGGTTTAAAAGAAAATTATAAGTGGTAATTATTTCTTTGAGAAGCAATGATATATGAAAGGCTGTGGAAATATTTTTGATTTATGAGATTCTTTTTAGGAAAATTCTCTTCTATTTGTAAAAATGAGTCTGGATGGATATAGAGTTAAATCCTTTGGGAAGGTACATATCACTCAGGGTGAATTCAAAAGAATAAAAATGGAACCAGGGAAGTGTGTTTAGATGGTACAGAACACAGGGCCATCATAGAATTGGGATGACTGAAACAAGGAGAGAAGAACAGCATAGAGACTCAGAAAGCAGACCAGAGAATTGGGGCAGGTGGGGGGAGAGTCAAACTTGAACCCTAGATTTTACTCACCAGCTATGTGACCTCATGCAAGTTAATTGATGTGTCTTCCTCTTTAAAAGCATTTCCACAGGATTATTATGAGAATTATTTCTCTTCTACATTATACATTTCTGCATTCTAAATCCTATTTACAATGTGTATTTATTTGTATATTGACTGTGCAGTAGTACATGTTCATGGTATTTATAATTATTACCAAAAAATACTCAGTGATGTGTGCCTGGGTGGCTCAGTTGGTAAAGTGTCTGCCATTGGCTCAGGTCACGATCCCGAGGTCCTGGGATCAAGCCCTGCATTGGGCTCCCTGCTCAATAGGGAGCCTGCTTCTCCCTCTGCCTGCCCCTCACCTTGCTTGTGCTCTCTCACTCTCTCTCTCTCAAATAAATAAATGAATAAATCTTTAAAAAAAAAAAAACCACTCAGTGAAAGGAAGCCTCCCTTTACTCAATTTTGTGCTCCTTTTCTACCCTTTCCAGGGTCTGCCACTGTTGCTTGTTGATTGTATGTTTTAAGACAGTCTTTCTATGCATTGTGTTTGTGTTAGCCAAGATGCAGCAGGGAGTTCCTCTGGTCAGAGGGCTGAAAACTATCAGCCTGAAGTGGGGAGGGGGAAGGGACAAAAGCAGGGAAGGAATATGTTTTGTTTTGCAGAACCAGCAGTTCCTGACAAGGAAATGCCAGGTTAGGTGTTTCCCCTGGAAGCCCCTTGCCTAGGCCAGTCTGAGCAGGTTTGGAGCTGAGGACCCATGCAGAAGCCCCCCAAGTTGTCCTGAAGTTACCTTTAACTCATTATAATACTAAGATCTCTTATGGACCGAGTTTTCCATGGTATTTTGAAATATGATGTATGCCCTAGTATGTTGACATGCCAGGCATGTGCAGTTGAACCAAAGGGCCTAAGTAATGGAATATCTATTATGTTCCTTACTGTATATGCAAGATCCCTTTCCCTACCCCCTAATCTGCTGAATAAAAGCTTCCTGTGCTAAACCCACAGGAGGACAGTGCATTGAGAGCTATCTTCTTGTCCCTCTACTTTTAACAAGTAATAAAAAGTTCTTTGCTTTCAACACTTCCTTGAATTGTGTTCAATTCAGTGCACCTCAAGTAGTGACCCTCTTGAGTTCCCTTATACCTACACATACATACACAAATTTTGTCCTTGTTTTCAAAGTCTATGGGCAGCTGCTTTAAAACGTATCTACCAAAGAAATCTAATCTGTAAGGGAATGAGGGGTTGTTATTGGATAAATAAATGAATAAAAAAGCAATACAGTTGTATATGAAGGGTTGTGGGTAGCCAAAAAGAGGCAGAGAGAAAGGCATACTGTGAAAACAAGGGAGTGTTGGCTCTGGTTACATAAGTGTGTATCCCAAGACACAGATCACAGAATTTGTTTTTTCTGATCTCTTGCTTCCAGCTTCATTTTTGTAATTGCATAAAATTCTAGTGTATGGATCTATTATATCTCATTAACAATTTTCTACTACTGTATGTTATTTTTATTTTCCCAAATTATAAACAATGCTTAACCAACTTATTCAACAACTCTCTGACTTTTCCCCTAATTAGGATACATTTTAGACAGGGAATTACTGAATGACATAAGTGTTGGGTCGGCGGGCTCCGGGAGTGCAGGAGGAAAACAGAAATGACCTCAGGGTCCCGCCGTTTTCCAGCGTCCTCCCCCACTTTTCCTTCACCCTTGACTCTCCCGCCAAAAGGATGTATGCCCAGATCACGTCTGCATAGGTAGGTAACCCGATACCTATGCAGGAAACAGATAAAAGACACCCCCCCCCCAACTCCCTCCCAGTGCGACTTCCCCCACTCCCCTTTCCGGAGTCGAGGAACCTCGCTCAAGGGAGCCCACCTCCTCCTGGCGCAACTTTCCTGGCTCCCCTTCTCCTGAGCCCTGAAACTTTGCAGGAGAGTGCCTTTAATAAATCTTGCCTTGCACCCACTTCGCCTGGTGTCGTGTTTATCTCACCTATAAAACCTTACAATAAGATTACTGAATATTATTCCAAAACTCTTTCTTTAAAGTTTATCTTAACTTATACCCTCCCTAGCAGTATTGGAGTGGAAAATAATCAGACTGGGGAGAGACCATGTGACACTCAGAGAAGTAGGACAACTTGATTTTATGCCAGGAGACCCAGATGAGCTCATGCTGGAAGTTCTGGGCCCCAGGCAACAGGGTTATAGGGTTTTTATAGAGGACTGAAGAAAGTTAGGTTCCAAGCTGACAGCTGGTAGGTGTGTTTAAACTGGGGGAGCAGGGCTGTTTTAGGCGGGAACAGTAGGGCAGGGAGCCTGTAGCTGGAAGCCTGTTTATGTGCAGAAAGGACTGGTTATCTCTTGCTTCCAGCAGGGCTTCTGATTATCTCTATCTTACTATTAATAACTTTCCATCTTCTGGGGCCTCCTCTGGGTAATTTTCCTCTTCAGTATAAACACACTTAGATGGTCTACTCTGGCCAGATTCTGTACTAATAAGGCTGTCACTCATAAAAACTGATTGCTTTTAATTTTGATAGTGGTGGTGTTTGTATTGCTATCTTCTTTTATATCTTTTATTCCTTTTTACTTCATAAACTACCTGTAGTAGCTAAACGGATAAAGAAGAGAAAAACAGGAGCAAAATTGAGAATGTTTTCTTTTGCTTTCTTTTTCTTTCTTATATATTCCCTGTAGGGGAGGGAAACAATTTTCCCTCTACCCTTCTAGATTGTTGGCTAAGACTCCCCTGTGATAAAAGACTGATTAACAGAAGAAAAAACAAATAGAACTTTAATAACATGTATACCTCCTATTACATGGGAGATACTCAGGAAAAATGGCCTAAGCCACCACCTTAAATACCATCTAAAGACAAAACAAGATGTTGCAGGAGAGGACTGTCACTTAAGGAAGGTTATCAGGCAAAGCCCAGTTAATAAAGGTATAGTTGTTATGCAGACTTAAGTTGTGACTTTCTCCACTGAAAACACTTTCTAGAGATTTAGTAATCCCTCTCTTCTTGATACAGAGTGGGAGACATGCTTTCAAATGGAGATTTCCCTTATAAATATAAATTTCCCTCACAAAAGGCAACTTCTGCCCAGTTTCCAGAGTTTCTTCTATGCCTTTGTTTTCTTACAAATAATCAGATTAAGATAATCCTTATGCCAACGAGACATATTTTGGGGTGGCAAATTCTGCTCTCCTTCACCCCTTTATTTCTTTTTTTTTAAATTTTATTTTTTATAAACATATAATATATTTTTATCCCCAGGGGTACAGGTCTGTGAATCGCCAGGTTTACACACTTCACAGCACTCACTATAGCACATACCCTCCCCAATGTCCATAACCCCAACCCCCTCTCCCAACCCCCCTCCCCCCATCAACCCTCAGTTTGTTTTGTAAGATTATGAGTCACTCATGGTTTGTCTCCCTCCCAATCTCATCTTGTTTCATTTACTCTTCTCCTGCCCCCTTAACTCCCCATGTTGCATCTCCTCTCCCTCATATCAGGGAGATCATATAATAGTTGTCTTTCTCTGATTGACTTATTTCGCTAAGCATGATACCCTCTAGTTCCATCCATGGCGTCGCAAATGGCAAGATTTAATTTCTTTTGATGGCTGCATAGTATTCCATTGCGTATATATACCACCTCTTCTTTATCCATTCATCTGTTGATGGACATCTAGGTTCTTTCCATAGTTTGGCTATTGTAGACATTGCTGCTATAAACATTCGGGTGCACGTGCCCCTTCGGATCATTACGTTTGTATCTTTAGGGTAAAGATACAATTGCTGGGTCATAGGGTAGTTCTATTTTCAACATTTTGAGGAACCTCCATGCTGTTTTCCAGAGTGGTTGCACCAGCTTGCATTCCCACCAACAGTGTAGGAGGGTTCCCCTTTCTCCGCATCCTCGCCAGCATCTGTCATTTCCGGACTTGTTAATTTTAGCCATTCTGACTGGTGTCAGGTGGTATCTCATTGTGGTTTTGATTTGTATTTCCCTGATGCCGAGTGATATGGAGCACTTTTTCATGTGTCTGTTGGCCATCTGGATGTCTTCTTTGCAGAAATGTCTGTTCATGTCTTCTGCCCATTTCTTGATTGGATTATTTGTTCTTTGGGTGTTGAGTTTGCTAAGTTCTTTATAGATTCTGGACACTAGCCCTTTATCTGATATGTCGTTTGCAAATATCTTCTCCCATTCTGTCAGTTGCCTTTTGGTTTTGTGAACTGTTTCCTTTGCTGTGCAAAAGCTTTTGATCTTGATAAAATCCCAATAGTTCATTTTTGCCCTTGCTTCCCTTGCCTTTGGCGATGTTCCTAGGAAGATGTTGCTGTGGCTGAGGTCGAAGAGGTTGCTGCCTGTGTTCTCCTCAAGGATTTTGATGGATTCCTTTCTCACATTGAGGTCCTTCATCCATTTTGAGTCTATTTTCATGTGCGGTATAAAGAAATGATCCAATTTCATTTTTCTGCATGTGGCTGTCCAATTTTCCCAACACTATTTATTGAAGAGGCTGTCTTTTTTCCATTGGACATTCTTTCCTGCTTTGTCGAAGATTAGTTGACCATAGAGTTGAGGGTCTATTTCTGGGCTCTCTATTCTGTTCCATTGATCTATGTGTCTGTTTTTGTGCCAGTACCATGCTGTCTTGATGATGACAGCTTTGTAATAGAGCTTGAAGTCCAGAATTGTGATGCCACCAACTTTGGCTTTCTTTTTCAATATTCCTTTGGCTATTCGAGGTCTTTTCTGGTTCCATATAAATTTTAGGATTATTTGTTCCATTTCTTTGAAAAAAATGGATGGAATTTTGATAGGGATTGCATTAAACGTGTAGATTGCTTTAGGTAGCATAGACATTTTCACAATATTTGTTCTTCCAATCCATGAGCATGGAACATTTTTCCATTTCTTTGTGTCTTCCTCAATTTCTTTCATGAGTACTTTATAGTTTTCTGAGTATAGATTCTTTGCCTCTTTGGTTAGGTTTATTCCTAGGTATCTTGTGGTTTTGGGTGCAATTGTAAATGGGATTGACTCCTTAATTTCTCTTTCTTCTGTCTTGTTGTTGGTGTAAAGAAATGCACAGATTTCTGTGCATTGACTTTATATCCTGACACTTTACTGAATTCCTGTACAGGTTCTAGCAGTTTTGGAGTGGAGGCTTTTGGGTTTTCCACGTATAGCATCATATCATCTTCAAAGAGTGATAGTTTGACTTCTTCTTTGCTGATTTGGATGCCTTTAATTTCTTTTTGTTTTCTGATTTCTGAGGCTAGGACTTCTAGTACTATGTTGAATAGCAGTGGTGATAATGGATATCCCTGCTGTGTTCCTGACCTTAGTGGAAAAGCTTTCAGTTTTTCTCCATTGAGAATGATATTTGCAGTGGGTTTTTCATAGATGGCTTTGATAATATTGAGGTATGTGCCCTCTATCCCTACACTTTGAAGAGTTTTGATCAGGAAGGAATGCTGTACTTTGTCAAATGCTTTTTCAGCATCTATTGAGAGTATCATATGGTTCTTGTTCTTTTATTAATGTTTTGTATATCATTGATTGATTTGCGGATGTTGAACCAACCTTGCAGCCCTGGAATAAATCCCACTTGGTCGTGGTGAGTAATCCTTTTAATGTACTGTTGAATCCTATTGGCTAGTATTTTGGTGAGAATTTTTGCATCTGTGTTCATCAAGGATATTGGTCTGTAGTTCTCTTTTTTGATGGGATCCTTGTCTGGTTTTGGGATCAAGGTGATGCTGGCCTCATAAAATGAGTTGGGAAGTTTTCCTTCCATTTCTATTTTTTGGAACAGTTTGAGGAGAATAGGAATTAGTTCTTCTTTAAATGTTTGGTAGAATTCCCCCCAGGAAGCCATCTGGCCCTGCGCTTTTGTTTGTTTGGAGATTTTTGATGACTGTTTCAATCTCCTTACTGGTTATGGGTCTGTTCAGGCTTTCTATTTCTTCCTGGTTCAGTTGTGGAGGTTTATATGTCTCTAGGAATGCATCCATTTCTTCCAGATTGTCAAATTTGTTGGCTTAGAGTTGCTCATAGTATGTTCTTATAATTGCCTGTATTTCCTTGGTGTTAGTTGTGATCTCTTCTCTTTCATTCATGATTTTATTTGGGTCCTTTCTCTTTTCTTTTTGATAAGTCTGGCCAGGGGTTTATCAATCTTATTAATTCTTTCAAAGAACCAGCTCCTAGTTTCGCTGATTTGTTCTATTGTTTCTTTGGTTTCTATTTCATTGATTTCTGTTGTGATCTTTATGATTTTTCTTCTCCTGCTGGGTTTAGCGTTTTTTTTCTGTTCTTTCTCCAGCTCCTTTAGGTGTAGGGTTAGGTTGTGTACCTGAGACCTTTCTTGTTTCTTGAGAAAGGCTTGTACCGCTATATATTTTCCTCTCAGGACTGCCTTTGTTGTGTCCCACAGATTTTGAACTGTTGTGTTTTCATTATCATTTGTTTCCAGGAATTTTTTCAATTCTTCTTTAATTTCCTGGTTGACCCATTCATTCTTTAGAAGGATGCTGTTTAGTCTCCATGTATTTGAGCTCTTTCCAAATTTCCTCTTGTGATTGAGTTCTAGCTTCAGAGCATTGTGGTCTGAAAATATGCAGGGAATGATCCCAATCTTTTGATACTGCTTGAGACCTGATTTAGGACCGAGGATGTGATCTATTCTGAAGAATGTTCCATGTGCACTAGAGGAGAATGTGTATTCTGTTGCTTTGGGATGAAATGTTCTGAATATATCTGTGATGTCCATCTGGTCCAGTGTGTCATTTAAGGCCTTTATTTTTTTGTTGATCTTTTGCTTGGATGATCTGTCCATTTCAGTGAGGGGAGTGTTAAAGTCCCCTACTATTATTGTATGATTGTTGATGTGTTTCTTTGATTTTGTTATTAATTGGTTTATATAGTTGGCTGCTCCCACATTAGGGGCATAGATATTTAAAATTGTTAGATCTTCTTGTTGGACAGATCCTTTGAGTATTATATAGTGTCCTTCCTCATCTCTTATTATAGTCTTTGGTTTAAAATCTAATTGATCTGATATAAGGATTGCCACTCCTGCTTTCTTCTGATGTCCATTAGCATGGTAAATTCCTTTCCACCCCCTCACTTTAAACCTGGAGGTGTCTTCGGGTTTAAAATGAGTTTCTTGTAGGCAACATATAGATGGGTTTTGTTTTTTTATTCATTCTGATACCCTGTGTCTTTTGATTGGGGCATTTAGCTCATTAACATTCAGGGTAACTATTGAGAGATATGAGTTTAGTGCCATTGTATTGCCTGTAAGGTGACTATTATTGTATATTGTGTCTGTTCCTTTCTGCTCTACTACTTTTAGGCTCTCTCTTTGCTTAGAGGACCCCTTTCAATATTTCCTGTAGAGCTGGCTTGGTGTTTGCAAATTCTTTCAGTTTTTGTTTGTCCTGGAAGCTTTTAATCTCTCCTTCTATTTTCAATGATAGCCTAGCTGGATATAGTATTGTTGGCTGCATGTTTTTCTTGTTTAGTGCTCTGAATATATATCATGCCAGCTCTTTCTGGCCTGCCAGGTCTCTGTGGATAAGTCTGCTGCCAATCTAATATTTTTACCATTGTATGTTACAGACTTCTTTTCCCAGGCTGCTTTCAGGATTTTCTCTTTGTCACTCAGACTTGTAAATTTTACTATTAGGTGATGGAGTGTGGACCTATTCTTATTGATTTTGAGGGGGCATTCTCTGAACCTCCTGGATTTTGATGCTTGTTCCTTTTGCCATATTGGGGAAATTCTCTCCAATAATTCTCTCCAATATACCTTCTGCTCCCCTCTCTGTTTCTTCTTCTTCTGGAATCCCAATTATTCTAATGTTGTTTCGTCTTATGGTGTCACTTATCTCTTGAATTCTCCCCTCGTGGTCCAGTAGCTGTTTGTCCCTCTTTTGCTCAGCTTCTTTATTCTTTGTCATTTGGTCTCCTATATAGCTAATTCTTTCTTCTGCCTCATTTATCCTAGCAGTAAGAGCCTCCATTTTTGATTGCACCTCATTAATAGCTTTTTTTTATATTTCAACTTGGTTAGATTTTAGTTCTTTTATTTCTCCAGAAAGGGCTTTTATATCTCCCGAGAGGGTGTCTCTAATATCTTCCATGCCTTTTTTGAGCCCGGCTAGAACCTTGAGAATCGTCATTCTGAACTCTAGATCTGACATATTACCAATGTCTGTATTGATTAGGTCCCTAGCCTTTGGTACTGACTCTTGTTCTTTTTTTTGTGGTGAATTTTTCCGCCTTGTCATTTTGTCCAGATAAGAGTATATGAAGGAGCCAGTAAAATACTAAAAGGGTGGCAATAACCCCAGGAAAATATGCTGCAACCAAATCAGAAGAGATCCCAAATCGTGAGGGGGGAGAAAGGGGATAAAAAGAGGTTCAGAAAGAAAACAAAAAAAAAAAGAAGAAACAATTAAAAAAAGAAAATAAAGAAAAAATATAAAAAAGAAAAATATATATATTAGATAAACTAAAGAAAATTAAAAAAGAAAAGGGTAAAAGTTAAAAAAATTTGGCAGAAGAAGAGAAAAAAAATTGAAAAAGAAAAAAAATTAAATTAACTGCAAGGCTCAAGAATCATGGGGAGAAAGCCATGAGTTCCGTGCTTTGCTTTCTCCTCCTCTGGAATTCCGCTGCTCTCCTAGGTATTGAAACTGCACTCCTTGGTAGGTGAACTTGGTCCTGGCTGGATTTCTTGTTGATCTTCCGGGGGAGGGGCCTGTTGTAGTGATTCTCAAGTGTCTTTGCCCCAGGCGGAGTAGCACCGCCCTTACCAGGGGCCGGGCTGAGTAATCCGCTCGGGTTTGCTTTCGGGAGCTTTTGTTCCCTGAGCGGAATCCGTAGAGTTCTGGAGGACGGGAATGAAGATGGCGGCCGCCCAGTCTCCGGCCCGGAGGAGCCGAGAGCCCGGGACCCCACTCCTCAGTGCGCCCTCAGAGAACAGCGCCCAATTACTCCCGTCACCCTGTCTCTGGCCGCGCTCCAAGCTCACCGAGCCTGCAACCGGTTCAAGGTAACCCCGAGCTGTGAGCTCACTCCTCGGCTCTGTCTCTGTAGCCGGCTTCCCCATTCTAATACCTGTAAGCTCTACGACACTCAGACACCCCCGATCCTTCTGTGACCCTGCGGGACCTGAGGCCACGCTGACCCCGCATGGGCTTCACCCCGGTTAAGCCTCTGGAGCGATGTCCCTCAGCGGAACAGACGTTTAAAAGTCCTGATTTTGTGCTCCTTTGCTCCGCCACTTGCCGGAAGCTGGCCCCTCCCCCCGCGGTCTATCTTCCCGTCGCTTTGGATTCACTTCTCTGCCAGTCCTACCTTTCAGAAAGTGGTTGATTTTCTGTTTCTAGAATTGCTGTTCTTCTCTTCAATCTCCTGTTGGATTTGTAGGTGTTTGCAATCTTTAGATAAGCTATCTAGCTGATCTCCCACTACCTGAAGTAGTCTCAGCCTGCTACTTCTCCGTCATCTTAGTCACACAGCCACCCCTTTATTTCTTAAAAGTCTTTTTCTTGGCTTCATCATAACTCTGGTAATCTTTTTGGTCAAAGGAAGGGAAGATACTCCGGAGCTTTTTGTGATAATCTATTAGGAAGTGTCTTTCTGGAATATCTTTCTCCCACATCTCTGTATCTTTGAATGCCCCTGCTCTGTGTTCTCTTAGCACCTTGCACTTAACCTATTAAGTGTTGGTCAAAATGTGGGGCCACTGCTCATTTACTTTTCTGTATACACTTACACTATAAGTCAGAGTATAAGTTTTGTGTGAGCAGGGTCCCTGGTCTCCATTTTGATATATCCTCCATATCCAGTGGCTAGCAGAAACAGACTCTATCTTAGATTTGTAAATCCCAACTTTCTACTCCTTTTTATGGCCATTTGTAGTGTTGTATAAAATGGTTAACTTAAGCAAACTCTCAATCACGATCTGATTGAACACTGGCTTTGAAAGCAATTTTATAAAGTACCAATAACTGGGCATTCATTCTGTACTCTCCATTTTCACTCATATCTAAAAGACAAGACACCAAAGAAAAATTTGTACACTGAAAAACAAAAATGAATCATTCATGTATGAAGCTCCCATTTCCCCCAAAATAACAGACTAAACCTGAAAGACTGTGTTCAAAAGATAAACTAGAAAAAAGTCACCAAGACCATGGCCTGATTCTTCCTTCTTGATTTTGCAGAGCACAGTATCGCTTTCCTTTTTCTTTACTGTCACAAGTGAATATATCCTATATCCTGTCAGACTGACTTTTGGGGACACTTGACAATACAATTTTTAGAAATTTGCAAGTTCCTCACAGTTTTATCGAGGCAAATTACTACTTTTCCCTTTGTAACTAAAGTGTGGAGAGATACTTTGAAATATCCCCCTTGTTCCTTTTTGATTTTCACATGCCACTTTTAGCATCCATTGATAATTCTTGCCTGAATCCATATTACTCTGATGGTTGAAAAGTGATTTATTAATACTAAAGAGTTTGTTAATATTTATTTATTAATATTGAGTTTATTAATATTAGTGCTGAAGAGTTTATTACTATTAAACTCTATGATTATTGTTAGCTGGCACTTTGTCAGGAAGAACCTTTCCTTCTGTATTTATTCATTCACTCATTCATCTGTTTGTTCATTCATATTATTGTGGACTTATGCATTCCAATTTTATCCAATGGGTTATGATTCATTATTGTCATTGCTTATTTTGATGCTTGGTTTGTCCCTGATTTATCCAGTGGGAGGCTCTTCATACTAGTTCCTGTGTTCTTTTAATACATCTCTATTAGATTTTGGTACTTTGTTGCTTTACAGCAAAGCAATATGTTTGATGCTGATTCTGTACCTTCCCTGATCAAGCATTTGTTCTGTTTAGAGACAAATGGTATTTAAACCAAAATATGAATGGTAGGTGGAATGAGCTGTGTTTAGTGTAATTCTGCAAGTAGGTACTTTAATGAGAGAATATTCATGTTTATAAAATATCCATTTACATGTTTTTCTCTTGAGGATACCTGTCTATGCACAAGTGGTAGGCGTGGTCTCTGTGAAAGGGGCAATGCTCTGTGCCCAAGGTACATTTGCCCTGAGTGTTACTGGTGGTCCCCTTCTAACTACTTTTTACCAATTCACATGACACTATCCTCAGGTTCCCATCAGTGATTGGTGAGACCCCATGAAAGGAAGAGGTGGGGCCTGGTGTGAGGGGGAAACAAGTCCTGAGACGTTGTCCACACAATTTGGTTTTGATGCCAGTTTAGCTTCCTTAAAGATAGGACTCCTGTCCCATTTGCTTCCTTCCTTCATACTGTGTCTTGGTTGCAGTGACTAGCCTTCCCTTTCATCCTAACTTTCCAGACTTGCATGCCTTGAGGATGAGGTGGACAAGAGTTTCACACTCAAGAAACTCATGATCTTCAAACCCCAATAATGTCATTGTGGAAACTTTATGTACTTTAGCGTTTACATGGAAGTTCTCATTTAATCTTCTCTACAAGTTAAGGAACTTGCTTAGGATTGTACAGATAGTGAGTGGTTAAGAATTAAATTTAGGGGGTGCCTGGGTGGCTCAGTCGTTGGGCGTCTGCCTTTGGCTCGGGTCATGGTCCCGGGGTCCTGGGATCGAGCCCCGCATCAGGGTCCCTGCTCTGTGGGAGGCCTGCTTCTCCCTCTCCCACTCTCCCACCTTGTGTTCCCTCTCTCGCTGTCTCTCTGTCAAATAAATAAATAAATCTTAAAAAAAAAAGAATTAAATTTAGACTGTCTGATTCTAGAGTCCATACTCTTAACGCTTGCTGCTTTTCAGAGGCTCAGTCTGTTTGTGTAAGAAAGAGCACATATATTCATCTTGTGTAATATCCAAGTTCCTACTGCCTTTGAGCTGGGTAAATTCATACATTCCCTCTCATTTAGAAAAATTTGCAAAAACATATGTCAAGAGAAAGACCTTAAAGATTTTTCTCCTTGTTTATTGTATTGAACAAGGGTCAGTTATATAAATATGTGTGGGACCTGCTGAACTCTCATAATATGGATTGTACAATAATATATTTAGAAAATTTTTATTTGAGGTTATATTCTAAACCTCAACCTGGTGATCTAACACATGCAGAGAATTTAATGCCTGGCAGATATAGAAAGTGCTAAATAAATGTTGAACAAATCCCTAGTGAGACCTTAAAATACTAAATTATGCAGTATTTTTAAAAAAGATTTATTTATTTATTTGAGAGAGACAGAGAGAAAGAGAAAGAGAGTGCACAAATGGGAAGGGCAGAGGGAGAAGAAGAGAGTTCCAAGCAGACTCTATGTAGAGCACAGAGACCTAGGTAGGGCTTGATCTCATGATCCCGAGATCATGAACTGAGCTGAAACCAAGAGTCGATTGCCTAACCAACTGAGTGACCCAGGTGCCCCTGCAATGTTTTGTTCTTAATTTAATTTTAGAAATAATTTTTCTTAAATTTGCAAAAGTAATGCTCAAGTACTATAGGAGTATGTAAAGGTAGAGATAAGCAAAAGATTAAAAAAATTTCATGATTCTACTACCTAGAGAAAACTACTCTTGGGATTTTAGTGTATATTCTTTCAGAATTTTTTTTTTTTTTGGTGTATAGTTGTAATAGCTTAGACCATTTTGCAAAAACTATATATATATATATATATATATATATATATATATATTTATATAGATATATATAGAGTACACACACACACATTGCGTGTGTGTGTATTCTATATATATACATATATAGACACAGAGAGAGACAGATGTGATCATATTAAGTACAACTTTGTGACTTTATTTTTCATTCTGTAACATACTGTAAACAGCTTTTTATGTGATTAAATTTTCATCAAAATCATTATTTTTAATAACTATATTCATTGTATTTAAAGGTAAAAGATCAGTGGAATGATGCAAAATGTTTCTGTTTGCTGCACAGAAAGACACTATTTCCTTCTTCCAAAGAATTTTTTTAACTATGATATGTTCATCTGATGATCCTGAATTCCTTTTCTAAATTCTAAGAGTCTTTGATTTATTCTTAGTGTCAATTCTGCATATTCCTCCCACTACCATAGTTCAGTTTTCCTGGTCTCCATCCTTCTTTTTCATCTTTTATCAAAAGTCTAAGTCTAGACATTCTAGCCTCATATATGCTTTACTCTTCTCTTTACCTAGGAAAGAGATCTACATCCCAGGCAAGTAAATAAAGAAGCAACTGTTTCTCTTCCCCTTTATCATCCCCACTCTAACCTCAAAGGAAAGGGATAGTTTATAGGATTGATGAGA
Source organism: Lontra canadensis (assembly GCF_010015895.1). Lineage (NCBI taxonomy): Eukaryota > Metazoa > Chordata > Mammalia > Carnivora > Mustelidae > Lontra > Lontra canadensis. Next base: position 8,819,754 of record NW_022631030.1, on the reverse strand, counting down.
AATTGGGAGAATGAACTTATGTGGCTCAGTGTGGCCAAACCCCCTTTGTATCACCTTTAGCCCCATTTCTGGTTAAGACAGGCACATTCTCAGGATTCTCATTCATTTCTTCCATCTGTAACCCTTCTCCCTTATAAGAGACTACCAACTGTTGTCCTGCTTGGTTTCGACGTGTATTCATTAATTTAGTCCGTGAAGTGCCACAGGGGATTACAGGTCCTACTGGACATCCAAGCTGGGTCTTTCAATTTTATCAGCAATAAAGCTGGACTTTTTTTCCTGACTTCTGTGCTAAATTTCTCAGTTGCTTCTAGAATCAGAAGTGGGAGAGAGATATGACTTTTTACCATTACTAACCCTTCCTAACTATCTCCCATCCTTCCCTGTTACGCATACAATAATTCAAATCTCAACTTCATTTGCCATTCCCCAAATATGCAGTGCTTTTTCCCCCCTCTGATGGCCTTTTTATTTCTTTTTGTGATTCCCTTTACTCAGAATGTCCTCTTGATTTTCTCTGCTGGTAACCTTCTACTTATACTCAAACCTAATAGCAACGCATTTCTAAAACCATATCATAAAACAGATTGTATATTTCCATAGTAACAATGTAATAATTGGAGAATGCTTCTGAATAAAGATCTAGCACAAAATAACCTGTTAAAACAATCAAAGATACACTTTCTAGAATACCCTATAATGATTTTTTTAGGGGAAAATCATTTCCCAATCTTTGAAAAGAGGGCAAAAGTCTATTCCATGTACTGATTTCATATGAAGTATCGAAAGCAATAAAGTGAAGATAGAGTCCATGAAAAACAGAACCCTTCATAACACTGCCCAGTTTAAACAAACACTTGCTATTTTAATCATTAATAAAAATAATTACTGTGTTATAAGCTTCCTTTGATGTTAAATATAATCCCTTTTTTATTATTATTATTTTACTATGGCCCAGAGTGCATTAAAAAAGCTGGCAAGATAATTCATTGGATACCTTTCTTTTAAGCCAGGAAAGAAGTTTATTATTAATTCTACTAAACAGTGTCATGAAGCTTATTAAAAAAGAGGAGTCATGGAAGAATTGATGTTTTAAAAACTTCATGTAGGAGTATGAATAATCTGTGGAAATGGAAATGTTTATTCATTTTCCCTCAAACCATATCCAAACATTTCCATGAAAGGGGAAAAATCATTCACAACAGAGCAAAACTTTGGCGGGGAGAGTTTGTTACATCCCTCTAAGAAGGCGATTTTGGTAGATGTGTCTGCCTTCATCCTGGGAGTAACAGAAATTTGTCCCATAGCCTGAATGATGTTTATGTCTCCACTCCCTGTCTATAGCCCCCTGAATATCCAGTCCCTATTATACCAAGCGGGGTTATTGTCTGCAAACAGCCGCCATTGGTTCTGGCTAACTCTGGTAAAAGATGGAATTAACTGGCAAGAAATTAGGGGTAATTAACAGACTCTTAGAGCAGTCCGGGGAACCAGCTTTTGGAGCCAGGGAGGATCTAGGAGAGGCCAAGTGGTAGAATCACAGCCAAGTTACAGCACAGAACTGTCTGGTTATGCTGCATTGGTTGCTTCTGCTGGCACTGCCAATACCCAAGACATTATCAACTGGTAGTCCTTTTGTCTTTGTCTTTGCCAAAATGAAATATTAATTGTTCTGTTTCTCTGTTTCTTTGTGTCACTTGCCCCACACTTAAAATCCTGCATGGGAATATCTGATGGACTGAGTTCAATCTTAAATTCTTTGAGGAAGTTTCACAGAAGGAAGCTGAGTCTGGTTCCAAACAAGGCTCACATAAGTGCAGTTTCCCAAAATAAAAGGAGTGCTAATGTTGGACAGTCAGTATTTCTATTAATTACGTGTTAAATATCTGTGTATTCTAGGTGTCTAATTATGTATCTATATTACATATTTGAAAGGGCAGGAATTGTGTCTGTTTTGATTGTTTTATTCTTCGAGCAAAATACAGGCCCTAGAATGTGGCAAATGCTTTTTTTTTTTTTTTAAAGATTTTTATTTATTTATTTATTTGACAGAGAGAAACCACAAGTAGGCAGAGAGGCAGTCAGAGAGAGAGAGGAGGAGGCAGGCTCCCCACTGAGCAGAGAGCCCGATGTGGGACTCGATCCCAGGACCCTGAGACCACGACCCGAGCCGAAGGCAGAGGCCCAACCTACTGAGCCACCCTAGCGCCCGCAAATGCTCTGTCTATATCTACTGAACCTTCTCTATTTCTACATTTGTTAAGTTATATCTCTAATTCATAGTTTTTTCCTGTGGCAGATGCTGACTTCTGGATATTTTCTTCAGATCTACCCTCTGATAATATCTGAAGATAATTTCTTCAGATCTGATAATAGTTTACCTATTATCTCCCCACCTGTGTCTAATAGGCTAACACATTTATAGAGTTTCTCATTTCAGCTATCATGTTTTCATTTCTAAAAGCTATATTTGATTCTTTTAAAAATCTGCCCTCTAAATTTTGATCGGGCCTTCATTACAGTTTCATTGCTTTTTCTTTTTTTTTTTTTTGAACACATTAAATAAATTATTTTGTATTCTGTCCCTGATATGTCTAATAATTTTGCAGGTCTGGTCCTGTAGCTTGTGGTTTATCATTAATGATGATTTTCATTCCTGGTGGCTTATTTTGTATTTGTTTAGTGCTTTTCATGAAGAGCTCATGATCCCCAGGTAGTTATCTCAGGAAATTCTTTGACATCTGGAGCTAACTTGTATTTTCCAGAGAGGAGATATATATATATATACACACATATTCATATGTATATGTATATATATATATATACAATATATATATCATATTACAAATATATATATTTACAAGTATATAAATCATATTACAAATATATATGTATATATATAAATATTACAAATTTGTTACATATTACACACACACACATACACATATATATATATTTGATTATATCTATAATATGATTTTTTTTTGCCTGAAATGCAAGTTGTTAGAAGTTCTCAGGGGTATTTTATCTCTTTCTCTTGCCAGAGCCAAGGCCAAGTTAGACACATATCTTTGCCTTTTTCCTATGCATTTTTTTTTTTTAATTTCTCTAATTTAGCCATGGAAGATGTTTCCTTTTGGAGACCCAGTATTACAAGTTAGTAGGAACAACAAGTAGTTCCAAACTCCCAGGCTTCTAAGATTTAGTCATGAAAAGATTTATTCCAGGATTTATCTCTTATGTCCTAGATGGGCAACTCCATTAAAACCCAACTCTGGGGCATAGGGAATCTACTAGTTCCCAAGGGCAAACTCTAGGTCCAGTGCCTGTGTACCTCTCTGAAGTATTACTTTATCTTTTATCTTTTGCTCCCACAGGAATTCACTTAGTTTCTGCCACCTCAAACATGAACAGATAAATAATTTTTATATTTTACCCAGAATTCTTACTTTTGTTCTATCAGGGGAGATTTGTGTCTGAGTGTAAATTTTGCAAAAGTTCTGGAAATAGCTGGCCTTAACACTTACTGGATGACAAATAAATGAGTAAGTTGATTTATACTCTAACGAACACAGATAATTCTTACTCTTTCATTGCTGGGCAATTGCCACACATCTGCTATGCTGTTATTCAAGAGGGGGAAATTAAGTGTACTAAAAAGAAATACTTATTTTCTTCAAAAAATTAAACATAAAAACATCTAATATGGAAACAAAAGGAGATTTTCTGCACAGTAAGGGGGAACTGGACTAAGTAATTCAAATGTACATTAAAATCCCCTTGGCCACTTCCCTTGAGTATTTTCCCCTGACATCTACCAACTAACATTCAGGTGCTAGAGGGCTTCTGTACCCCCTTAATATTGGGTAAATGACTGTAAACTTGCTGTCCTGTGGTATACTTGAGACAAGGCCAGGGGGTTCCAATATGACTGTCCTCAAGGCTAGAGGATGATAAAAGAGAAATAAGATTGGAGGGGGAGGAGAGATGGGGACAGTCAGAATGAGAGAGAGAGGTAAAAGCTGTAACCTTTTAGTGGTGAACCTTGGAAGTCACAAAGCCATTCATGCTTTTTTGTTTAGAGACATCCCAAGTCCTTGCCTAGAAGCCAGGGTAAGCAACATATATTCCATCTCTTTATTTGAGGAGTGTCAGTCCTACTGCTGTACCAAGAAAATGTGGGATGCAAGATGTGTGTGTGTGCGTGCACAAGTGTGTGTGTGTGTGTGTGTGTGTGTGTGTACATGTGGATGCTGCTATGGTCATCTTTGGAAAACAAAACAAAACAATCTTCCATACACATGTGCATTGTATAATTGTTATAAATATAATATTACATTAGAAAACATCCAACAAAATGGCACAATGCCAGGCACTCTGTAGTTGCTCCATATCCATTAATTCTTTTACCTCTTGATTGCCTTCCTTTATGTAAGAAATAAAGGGAGTTTTATTTTAAGAGACACAAGATGGATGAAAAATAAAAATGATTTTTTTTTTAATGTGCTACCATACTGAGTTGTTAGGTCAGTAAATTCCCATTTTACAAATTAGGGAAGTATGGCTCAAAGATGCTTAGTAATTTTAGTGTTGAAGTAGTTGGTCAGGTGATTTATTAAACTATTAATTTGTTTTTGTTCTCGATTTACATTTTAACATCTCAAGTGTAACATAAGGATAAAGCTTTATGAATTTTTACATAATGAACACATCCATGTAATCAGAAACAGAACATTGTCAACATCTCTGAAGCATCCTTCATATCCCTTTCTAGTCACTAGCCTCTGACAGATCAAGCATGAGTAACTGCTACCTGACTTCTAACACCACGGATTAGTTTCCTTATTTTTGAAAGCCACATAAATGGAATCATAAAGTGTGTGCTCTTTTGTGCTTGGTTTCTTTTGCTTCAAAATAGGTTTGTGACTTTTATCTCCACTATTAACTTTCATGGCTCTATGAAATTCTACTTTATTAATATCAATTTATTATCCAGTCTATAGTTGGTTGACATATGGGTTGTTTTTTCTTCTTGGTTATTATGTATAATGATGCTATGAAACTTCTTGACATGTCTTTAGATAGCACATGTACTTATTTTTATTGGCTATGCACCTGGCAATAGAATTGATGGGTCAAAATATATGTATATGTCTGAATTTGTTAAATATTACTAATCAATTTATTGTATCATAAACAATGATATTCAAGAATGTTGTACCACTATACCAATGGTTACACTGTAAAATCGTACCAATGTTTAATCCTTGTACCTATATAATTCTTCTCCCTCTATTCCTCTTCTGCCTATTGTAGGCAGGTAGCTAGCGTATGTATTTCTTTGCTTTAGAGTTTTTGGCAAGGTATAAATCAGAAACAGCTTACAGCAAGTGCCCTTCCCATTTCTGAACATAAATCTACTGAAGATATAATATTGGTTGGTCAGGAGGAGAAGGTTCAGTAAAGGAGAACTTTGAGAGCAAGGAGGGTGAAAGACAGAGATGCTCCTTTAGTCAGAATGTGGATGGAGGTCAGTGGGTCTAGGAGACGTGGGGGCTGGAGGACCTGAATAGATGCTTATGCTCTTTTTAGTAGGGTGGCCATATAATTTCTTATCCAAATCCAGACATTTTTGAGAGTGAGAGAGTGTGCTATTAATAATTATACAGGGATAATAGATGTAAATCAAAACTATTCCCGGAAAACTGGGATTATTTTAGGCAGCCTCAGTTAACTTACAAATGCAGTTGCTTACATGCCTTTGAATGTTTCTTAGAATATTCATGTAGCAGATCATATGGAGAGCAGCTTTGTCATCTGGAGAATGACAGGATTAAAACATTTAGGTACATCTCCTGTCCCATCTTGGCCTGCACACATCTATAAAGTAACTTTAAGCAGGTGTATGTGTGCTCCCTTGCATATGTGTTGTTATATTTTAATCTCCTTATATATAGCAAAGGTCTGTCTATGGCCCTTAATAGAGCTGAGGGTAGGTGGTGTTTGTGGTGATGGTGGTGTGGTGTCTCCACTGTTCTGAGCAGCACAGGCAGTTAGAAACACTTTGTCTGAGGTGCTCTCTGTAGCATCTACAACTCTGATCTAAATTGATTTTGGTCCTATTAGCAAAACTCCTTTTGAGTATTTGGAAATGGTGGCTAAAAGAGGGTTTAGGCCATTTTTCTTTAAAGTCAAGCTTAAATGCCAAGAGTTAATAGAGAAGAAAAATGAGCCCCCACACTCAGCAGTGAATGGCATGAAATCCCAAGGGAAGTTTGAGTAGAACACCTGAGTCCCAAGATGCTAGGTAATCCAGGCTATAAACAAAGACAGTGCAATTTGCAATTCCTTCCTTATAGAAACAAGTCTCTAAGAAATTCCCAGGGGAAATTGTGTCTAAGCAGACCCCTGAGATCATCAAGTAGCATAAACTTCTCTGTGATATGCCAGTTGGGGTTCTGGTAAAAATGAGAGTTACTAATTTTTTTTTTTTTTCCCTCCTGAAGTTGGTGTAGACCATATGGGAAAATCCACGAACAGAAATCTTAGTCTATTCCCAGAGCACCTTGGTGACTGGGGTCTATAAAAGGTCTGATTCTCAGCACCGAGGAAATCAGAAGAGTTAACACTAGAGGTTGCCTGCTTTAGACCTAAACACGTTTTCTCCTTTGGGCTAATGGAAAAATAGATTGTGTAAGGCCCAGCACTGAGTGGGGCCAGGGAGAAGGAAGGTAAATGTCTGAAACCTATCTTTCCTGATAGTTTTCTTTTAAACCCACAACCAAGACATCCTGAATATATTGATCCCTTCTCTGTTCTCAACACTGACTTTAATGTGAGATTGAGTGAGGGGCTTAGAGGAAGAAGGTAGGGTGTGCAGAGACAGTAGGGGACACTCTTGGCTTTTTCTCCAAAGTGGGAAAGGGAGGCAGAGGGTGGGTGGAGACAATGGGGGACATGAGAGCTCCTGTCTCTCTCAGAGCCTGAGGCTGTGAGCTCAGGTTGTACTCCTGGCTCTTGGGGTATCTTGGACAATCAATGCAGGCATTCCACCTCCTCACCACTCAAGAAGGGACAGAATTCTTGTGCCCAAGAACACACTCTAGTCCAGGGGAGCTGAAATATAGTCATAGGCACATTGTCAACAACCTGACTAGGGGAGGGGGCATAGATGAGAAAAGAGAGTAAAAATGTAGGACATCCATGTAGGCTCATCTTCTAGTGCCTTCTTCCATCAGTCCTGCTTGTGCCTATTATCAATCTATGTATTTTATCACTTGTTTCCACAGACAGTTCCCTGGAAGAGAATGACTCCGAGAAACCGCTCTGCAATGACTGAGTTTATCTTAGTGGGATTATTAGAAGAACCAGAGCTCCAGCTACCCCTCTTCCTCCTGTTCTTAGGAATCTATGTATTCACTGTGGTGGGCAATCTGGGCTTGATCACCTTAACTGGGCTGAATTCTAGCCTTCACACTCCAATGTATTTTTTCTCTTCAACTTATCTTTTATAGATCTCTGTTATGCCTGTGTGTTTACCCCCAAAATGCTGTATGGTCTTGTGTCAGAAAATATCATCTCTTACGTAGGATGCATGACTCCACTATTTTTCTTTTGTTTCTTCATCAATTCTGATTGCTATGTGTTGGTATCAATGGCCTATGATGGCTATGTGGCTATCTGCAACCCCCTGATGTACATGGTCACCATGTTCTCTGTTGATGTTTGGTTCATATGTGATAGGGTTTGCTGGAGCCATAGCCCACACTGAAAGCATGTTGAGACTGACCTTCTGTAATTCCAACATCATCCACCATTACCTGTGTGAAGTTCTCCCTCTCTTGCTGCTCTCCTGCACCAGCACCCATGTCAAATGAGCTGGTGTTTTTTATTGTTGTGGGAGTTGTCATTTCAATATCTAGTATCAGCATCTTCATCTCCTATACCTTGATTCTCTCTAATATCCTCCACATTCCTTCTGCTGAAGGCAGATCCAAAGCCTTTAGCACATGTGGCTCACACATAATTGCTGTTGCTTTGTTTTTTGGGTCAGGGGCATTCACCTATTTAACAACCTCTTTTCCTGGATCTATGGACCAGAGTAAATTTGCCTCAGTCTTTTATACCAACGTGGTTCCCATGCTTAACCCTTTGATCTACAGTCTGAGGAATAAGGATGTGAAACTCGCCCTGGGTAAAACTCTGAGAAGAGTGTTCTTCTGATGGTTCTGTTTGTATCACTTCATTACTGATAAGCATCATACTCAAGTATCTTCTTATTTACAGATGCAGAACTTTCCATCTTTTTTTTTCAAGTAGGGTCGGTCTTCCTCCACTTTACAAATTGGAAGTCTCTTGCTTCCTGAGGATTATACCATTTTGTACTAAATTGGTTCATTGCATGTAATTTAACATCTATTAAGTGTCCACTGTTTACCAGACTCTATACTACGCCCAAGAGATGAGTAAGATGAGGCTCTAGGCCTTCCATCCTTTCCTTGGTAGGCTAAATGGGTTTGTACAAGCAACATTTATGGCTGGGAGAGGGAGAAAGTAATACCAAAGAGGGTCCAGGAGAGTGAATTTGTTTTCTTCAGTTATGGGAACAGCTTTACCAAAGACCAAGGTAAGATAGTCTCCCAGCTTCTTGAGAGAGATCATAAATCATCCCATATGCATACATGTACACACAAGAGAAAGCCTTGAACAAGAGTTCTTTACATGGTTTGAAATGTAAAGATAAATCAAAACTAAAGTCTTTCATTGCCAAGTTTCAGAAATCTTAGGGCTTGGAATGGTAACCATGGCGTAGGCGGTTTTGTAATTGGGCCAATTTCTTGGGCTCTGTATACTAAGGCTGAAAGCAAGAACAAAGGAGAAATTCCATGGATTTATGTGATTATGTTAATAGCTACCTATATCTTGCTCTGGAGATACTGTGTACATTATGGGGCATTTAGGAAAATTCTTTTATTCTTTAAAGTAGATTTAGATTTTATTGTCTCCAAGAATATGTGTGTATGTGTGTTTATTACAGTTAAATATTAGAGAATCAGGAGAAAGAGGAGTCATACAACATTTTTTACTTGCAAGGAAACTTGGAAGCAACCCAGACTTTGAGTGCCCAAGTCCACTCTGTACTACTCTGCTGAAGACTCTGCTATATTGAATAGCACAGATTTCAAGGAATACACCCTCATAAACTGCCCTGAGTGTAGGCAGGAAGGTGAATCTTGGGCCAGACCAACACATGCACAGAGATGGGAGGATGGAGACTCAGTGTGGCCAGAAGAATGGGGCTGAGTAGAGGCTAGAACTTGGGGTGTCTTTGAGAAGACTCTGTGAAGAATATTTGGTATTTTTCTTTTGGATATGGGAAGAGTCATATAAAGTACTGAGTTGATGTACTTGGCTTTGCTTCTATTCTCCATTCTTCCACAAAATTGGATAGTTGTACAATGCGTGTTGGTATGAGAAACAAGGCAGTAAAGAAGAGTTAGTTCTTCACATTTATCTTCCTGTTGACACCTGGGTAGAAACAGAAGCATCATACTGAGAAGAAAGGTAGCTCATGTGTTTCATGTGATGGCCAGAAGCAAGACATACTAAGATGGAGCTGAGAGCAGCATGAAAAAGTACTGCAACAAGGAACTGACTGAAGAGGAGACATAAGACAAACCTATTTTCTTCAAATACGCTAATGAGAGATCTTGAAAGAAGGTGGAAAAATCTGATAGATACTTGGATTATACCTAAATTATGTTAATCATATGTACATTTACTGAATATAAACTATATGTTTGGGCACTTTTGAGGTGTCTTACAGACATTAAACTCATCAGAATTGTGTTAATGCCATACTAAACAACTGTAGGTCTTTTGGGCCTAGCTGACTTCTATCCTCTAAAGGACTGTCTATGTCTATGTATGTGGGGATCTTGAGGATATTAGGAAAGAATCAAGAAGAGGGAAAGATAACAGAAGTGTACTATGATACAAAGAAAAAAATTACCATTGGTAATAAGTCAGAACCATAAGGATATGAATGAAAAGGAATAATCATGAAAAAAATGCATGAAATCTCAAAATATCCTTCCTTACACTCATTACATATGGGCATTGGGGTGAGTAGAGGTGAAAGTGTAAGTCTGACTTATTGAGACACTGGCTTGGATCTTTCAGAAAGCACTCCCTTTGAAGATCGGAAATGACCAAACTCCTGGATCTTGCAAAAGCCAGATAAGAGATATTTATTGCTCCTAGAGGAAAGATGACATTTTGTAAATTCCCAAAGACCTTCACTCCTTTCACAAACCAAGGATAAGTCATCTTTTTGTCCTTTTAGGTCAGTGTTGAGGAACTGTGGTTCTCAGTGGTCAATAACCAGGAAGATGTTTGGGAACTTCTGCTTTATAGTAACTGAGAGATCTAATTTGATACTCTGCGTCAGATGTCCTCAAGTGAATCCCTCTGCCACAATGCAAAAATGCTGTCACCTGATCACACCATGACACTTTGATTTTCAGCAAAAGAAGTTTTCCCCTGTTAGAAGCATTGCTAAAGCTTGGATTCCTTTCAGTCCAGTCCTTGGTCTACTTCTCTTCCTGGCTCTTCCTGAGGCATCTCTCCAGCTTCTCTGGCTTCAACAACCATTTACTTCATGGTGATTCTTAAATCCCTAACTATGGTCTTGATCTGTGATTATAATGCAAAATCAGTTTTAAATTAGAAATATAAAAATATTATCAATGTTGATGTCCAAATAGAATTATGTAATGATTAGGGGGCAAAACAGTTTTGGAGTATAAAAATAATAAACTGTTCTTGATACCTACACATTCTCTACAGTCTAAATTGTGGGGGAGCATAGAGGTAAGTGATAGACACCAAGTAGCAGGAGTGAGAGTCCAAGGAGTACTTCTGGGCAGAGCTTGGGAGGGATAGATCAGGTGTTTATATTTTGTGGAGCAGATGGGAGGATATCTGTGACTATGGTTCAGTGCTGGCCCTCAGCCCATGTGTTAGATAGAAAAGCATTATTACCTCTCTTCGCTCACACTTCCATAAATGAAATCAGTCATTTACTAATTGCTTCAGCTACTAATAACAAGAGTCTGACTGCAGAGGCTTATACTCATAAAGGTTTGTTTTTCTCTAACACAAAAAGAGTCTAGAATAGTAGGCAGTCCAAGGATGATATGGCAGTGTGAGTCAGCAAGGACTCATACTCTCTCTTCTCTTCTGTCTCAATAGTGACTTTATTCTCATGGATGCATCATGGGTTCCATATGGCTATTGGCGCTTCCATGTCCACATTCCAAGCAGCAAGAAGACACAAGGACAAAGAAAGGCAGAGGATGCTTTACCTATTCAATGAGTGATCTCCACTGACATCTTATTAGCCACCCCCGCCCCCTTACAAGGGAGAAGGGGCAACTTAGCATTTAACCTCAGGACAGTGCCATCTGGAAAAAAAAAAAAAAAAAGCCGGGATTTTGTTACTAATTAAGAAGGAGGAAACAGCTATTGGGTAAGCAATTAGCAACCTCTGCCAAAGAACAGAATTGGTTTCACCTGCCAGGAGGGAACAGTTAAGAACTGGGCCTTTCCACCCCTATTTTTGTTTTCTTACTTGCTGTACTCTGAGAGGAAGATTGATTAATCTGACAGCTTAAGATGAGAAAAGAGACAAGTTGGTCATGGATGAAACTGTACCCAATCTCTTCATTACTGACCTGTTGATATTGAATTAATGCAAAATCTTGACAAGGACAAGCCAGAGCTGTACTCTTTCATTTCCAAGCCCTCCTCCTATACCTTATTGGGTGAAATTACAGTCCAGGTTCTGGGAGGGAGATTTGAGTCCTGATATATGTCCCTAATCATTTTTGCTATTAATAAAGATTGTAATATTTTGGTCCTCTTTTGGGTCCTTGTATTTCCTCACTAGTTAGATCTCATAGGGAGAGAAGAATGAGTGATTACTATTGCTAAATCTCTTATCTTTGCACTTTTAGCATAAAGGACTTCTGGGAACCAAACCTGTCATTTTTGCATGCTTTGAGATGCTCCCCCTTGATCAGTATTGGGTTAATAGAAACTGTAACGGAGGAACAAAATCCCCTCTTCCCATCTTAGATTCCTTCACAAGGGCCCTAAAAATTAGAGAGACAAAAAACAGCTAAAAAGAGACAAACAGAAGTATGTGTATTAACATGTGCATCCTGCACTCACACAGGAGTACTCAGTGATGGGTAGTTAGAAACTGGGCTTAAATGGTATCTTAAGAAAAAGAATAATAAATTTTTAGGGAAGTGGCAAGACAAAAGAAAAGGGCTTTGAGCCTTTAGGAGTGGCAAATTGTGAAAAGGTAAGAATATGAGGGGTAACTAACGGATGGTAAGGACTAGTTAGTAAGGTTTATTATGTAATTCTGCTGGTGAGGTCTCTGTGCTGAGAAGTGTTAAGAGTTTTCTTCACTGATTAACTTCTGTCCTTCCTGGTAGGGAGAGAAGGGGAACCACCTTTACAAATTTATGTCTTGTTTTTAGGTAAATAGGAGGAAAGCAAAGAGTTTTTCTTATGTCTACTTTTTCTTAAAATTGCCTTCAGCTCCAAATAATCCTTATACCAAGAGTTTTATATTTTGGAGTGGCAAATTCTGCTACCCTTCAAAATCATATCAAGATTTGCTTATCTTATAAAATTTGCCCAACCATTTATGAGTTCAACAGACATTCACTAAATTCTTACTAAGCTACAGGTAAAGAGTTCAAGATTTCACTTTTTGGGATCATAGGGCTTAAAACTGTCTCATGTTTCCATTAATATGCACAACCACATGCCTGAATTGATAAATAAACTGAAGAGGTATTAACTGATCAGCTTTCTGAAATCGAGAACCCTAAATCAGGACCTCTGACAAATTAGAACAATTTGACATCTCCTTGGAGGTAAGACAAGAGTATCTACAAGCTGACAAACAAAATGAAAAAGTATATTTAAGAGGGTAAAGCAAACACTACAAAATAATTTATTATTGACTAAATCTGGGTGGTTGAAAAGAAGGAGAGGGGATAGGAAGTGGAAATGTGTTAGTTGCATCATTAATCATAGTAGGGAACTAATAGATACAGTAAAGAGTTTTATACAAAGTTGTAATCATAAAAGTGTGCATCAAAATATCACACACAAAAAGAGGAAGGAAAGCAAACCATCTAGTGAATGACTAAAATAATATAAATATAAAATATGAAACCTCAGCATTTGATATGATAGATTTAAAGCAAATATATATTACATAAATAAGTGTAAATGTCCTAACCACTCTATTAATAGAAAAAGACTCAGGCTGAATCAATAAGCAAAATACAACTTCATGTTGCATACAAAAAACACATGTAAACCAAATGATTCAAGAAGGTTGAAAATAAAAGTGGTGGCCAAAATGTACCAAGTGAATGAAATGAATAAACAAATAAATAATAATATGGATATGAGAATGGAAATCAGGCCAAAAATGCTAAGGTGAGTAGCATGTTACAATTAACAATGTATGTGTAATAGTTTTGACTTTCTATGAAATAAGATAAAACATCAAGAGCTGTAAGAAGAAAAAATATATTGGTGGAAGGAAACTTTCAATTACCTTTTTCAGTCAATAACAAAACAGTTTCCAGAAAAAGAGGACAAAAGACAGAAAATCTTATGTCTAAATAAGATAATCAGATAAATCTAACTGATATATGTCATTTCCATTATATAAATTTAATATATATGTGTATAGGTATGTGTGTGAGTGTGTGTGTGCACAGTTCTGTCTTAGAAATTAGAAATACAACTTATTGTGAAGAGGACAAGACAGTCATATAAATTGAATGGATATTAGGTCACATAAGCAAACTTCAGTAAATTTCATATATTGGAAATAGTACAGATAATGTTTTCTGATCACTGGTGCAGTAAAACTAAACCTAATGACATAACCAGAATGCAAAGTGCTCTATTATCTGGCTATTGCAAACTCTCTTTAAAACTACTTGTAGGTGAAAGAAAACACACATAATTGCAAACTATCTAGGCGCACCTGGGTGGCTCAGTTGGTTAAGTATCCAACTCTTGGCTTCAGCTCAGGTCATGATCTCACGGTTGTGAGGTCAAGTCCCATGTCAGGCTCTATGTTCAGTGTGGAATCTGCTTCAGATTCTCTCTCTCTTTCCTTCTCATTCTCTCTCTCTCTCTCAAATAAATAAATAAAATCTTTAAAAAAATTGCAAATTATCTAGAAGAGGAATATGAAAATCCAACATTTTACAACTCATGGGATATGTGTACAGCTAGAGCAGAAAAATAACTCATAACCTTAAATACTGTATCAATAAACAGAACAATGAAAATAAATGAAATAAGCACTTAATATGTCAGGAAAATAAGCATAATAAATTAAAAATAGAGGGTAGGAACTAATAAGGTCAAAATCAGAAATGATTGAATTGGAAAACACAGTAGCAGAATGAATACATAAATTCAACAGTAGATTCTTGGCAAAAATATACAATAGATGAACTTCTATCTATTCTAATTCAGAAAAAAAGGAAGGGAGAACAAATACAAAAATTAAGAAGTGGGAAGTGGAAATAGAAGAAATAAAAACCCCCCAAATAAAATACTGTTTCAGCTCTTTTCAAATGAATTAAGAAGCCTGGATAAAATAGAACATATTTGAGGAAAATATAATTTAATAAAACAAATGCTGAGACATATAGAAAATGTATAGCCTAATTCCATAGGATAAATACAGAAAGTTGTCAGTTACAAAAATTCCCAGACCCAAATGATTTCACAGAAGAATTTAGCCTAAGAACAAATAGTTCCTATACTATTTAAACTTATCTAAAGCCTAGAAAAAGAAGAAAGTCTCCAAAATTATTTTTTATGATGTAAGCATAACATTGATGCCAAAATCTGGCAAGACTGCATACAAAATAGGAAACTGCAGACCTACCTTACTTATGAAAATCAATAAAAAATCCTAAATAAAATTTCAGGTGTTTCAGAAGCAGAAAAAAAAAATAGTAACTAGTCATTAACTCATTTAAGTAGGATTTAGTCCATGGCTGCATGGATGGTTCAACATTAGGAAATCTAATATAATTTGTTTATTAATAGAGTGAGGAGAAAAAAGTCATATGATCATCTCCACAATGGATATTTGTTAAAATTTATCATACAATCTTGATTAAGTTCACCTTATCAAATAGGACTTGATAGAGCCAATTTGAAGTTTGGATCTCTTTCTCTCTCAAGCTAGAACTAAAACTCTATTGGCTCTTTTTCATTTACTTTTATTTCTAGCAATGTATAATGCTCATCAAACTGCCTGCCCTCTTTGGACAACATTTACAGAGACATTACATTTGTCAAATTTCTTTCCTGGCCCTTAGTAACTCATGCTATAGAAGGCACAATGTAACATTTTTGCTGTCTTGTTCATTTTTATTTACACTCCTTTTATTTTCTAGCTATCCAAGTTTTAGACAAAAATTCTGGGCTCCGTAACCGTAAGAGCAAAAAAAACCAAAAACAAACAAACAAAAAAAACACAGCATATTGCCCCTAGCTAAAGGCTAGGGACAGGGCTGTCTGTAGCATAAAATTTCTTTGTTTTCTTAACTGTGCAAATATAGTTCCCCGGGAAATATAAAGATCTTTTACTCCTCTTTGAAAAAGGAAAGAGATGTGGCAGAGGAACTTCCTAGGAGTGAACTGAATACCTTTCCATGCAACTCCCATTTTTCTTCAGCCTCTTAGAAGGTAGAAATAATGTGTATTCTCTCAACTATCATCTTTTATAGAGGAATAAACTATTCCCGAGTTAAAGAATCTGCTGAAGGTCACCAGAATGTGGCAGATCTTTTTTTTTTAAATTGAGGTTTAACTGATACATAACATTATATTACTTTTAGGTATACAACATGATTCAATATTTGCATATATTGTGAAATGACCACCACAATGTCTCGTTAACATCTACCACCGAATATAGTTACATAATTTTTTTCTTATAATGAGAACTGTTAAGATGCAGTCTCTCAGCAACTTTCAAATATGCAATACAGTATTACTAATTATAGTCACCATGTTGTACATTACATCCTAATGGGTTATTTATTTTTTAAATGGAAGTTTGTAACTTTTGACTCCCTTTACCCATTTTACCCACCTCCTACCCTTGCCTCTGGCAACCACTAATATGTTCTCTGTATCTATGAGCTTGTTTTTTTTTGTTTTTGTTTTTTTTTAGATATTACATATAAGTGTGATCATATGGTATTTATCTTTCTCTGTCTTATTTCATTTAACATAATGCCCTCAGGATCTATCTGTGATGTCATAAATGGCAAGACTTCATTCTTCTTTATGGCTGAATAATATTCCATCTTATAACTATTCCATTTCACAAATTATATAATTATTATTGTATACATATTTATACACTACATTTTCTTCATTCATCTGTCAATGGACACTTAGATTGTTTCCATATCCTTGCTATTGTAAATAATGCTGCAATGAACACTGGGGTACTTATACATTTTCAAGTAAGTGTTTTTGTTTTCTTTGGATAAATACCCAGAAGTGAAATTGCTGGATCATATAGTAGTTCTATTTTTATTTTTTTGAAGAGCTTCCAGACTGTTTTCCATAGCAGTTGCACCAATTTATATTTCCACCAGCAGTGCATGAGGGTTCCCTCTTCTCCACATCCTTGCTAGCACTTGTTAGCTATTGTCTTTTTGAAAATAGTCATTCCAACAGGTGTGAGGTGACATCTTGCCATGGTTTTGATTTGTATTTTCCTCATGATTAGTGATGTTGAGCATCTTTACATGTACCTGTTGACCTTCTGCATATCTTCTTTGGAAGATGTCCATCAGCTCCTCTGCCCCCATTTCAGTCTGATTTTTTTGTTGTTGTTGTTATTGCTATTGAATTGTATGAGTTCTTTATACATTTTGGATATAGACTCTTATCAGATAGATGATTTGCAAATATTTTCTCCCATTCAGTAGGCTGCCCTTTCACTTTGCTGCCCATTTCCTTTGCCGTACAGAAGCTTTTAAGGGTAATGTAGTCCCACTTATTCATTTTCACTTTTATTGCCTTTGTTGCCTTCAACCCTCCAAAATCATCACTGAGACTGATGTCAAGGAGTTTTACTGCCTATGTGTTCTTCTAGGAGTTTATGGTTTCAGGCCTTTCATGCATTTTGAGTTAATTTTTGTGTATGATGTAAGATAGTGGTCCAGGTGAATTCTTTTGCATGTTGCTGTCCAGTTTCCCTAACACCATTTGTTTAAGAGACTGTCCTTTCCCCACTGTATGTAATAGGCTTCTTTGTTGTAAATTAGTTGAGCATATATGCATAGGTTTATTTCTGTGCTCTCTATTCTGTTCCAATTATCTCTGTATTGGTTTTTAATCTAATACCATACTGTTTTGATTACTATAACTTTGTAATATCATTTGAATTCACAGAGCATGATGTCTCTGGCTTATTCATTTTCTCAAGATTGCTTTGACTATTTGGGACCTTTTGTGGTTACATACACATTTTAGAATTGTTTGTTCTGGTTCTGTGAAAAATGCCATTTGAATTTCAATAGGGAATGCATTAAATCTTTAGATAGTTTTGGTAATAAAATGAAGATTTTAACTCTATTAATTCTTCCAATCCATAAGCATGGAATATCTTTTATTTATTTCTGTCTTCAATTTCTTTCATCAGTGTCTTATGGTTTTCAGTGTACAGGTCTTTTACCTTGTGGTTGAATTTACTTTGTCTTTCATTCTTTTTGATGCCATTGTAAATGGCATTGTTTTCTTAATTTCTCTTTCTGATGGTTTGTTATTAGTATATGGAAACACAACCAGTTCCTGTATATTGATTATGTATCTTACACATTTTCTGAATTCATTTACTAATTCTTATGGTTTTTTTGGTGGAGTGTTTAGGGTTTTCCACATATGCTATTTTTAAAAAAATGTTTTATTTATTTGTTCTTTTTAGAGAGAAAGAGAGAGAGCATGTGCAAGTAGGGGGTGAGGGGTACCGGGAGAGGGATAGAATGTTAAGCAGGCTCTGTGCTTGGTGTGGAGCCCTAGGCAGGGCTCGAGATCATGACCTAAACTGAAATCAAGAGTTGAACACTTAACTGACGGAGCTCCCCCATATATAGTATTATGTCATCTGCAAATAGTGACAGTTTTACTACTTCCTCTATAATCTGAAAGCCTTTTATTTCTTTTTCTTGCCTTATTGATCTGGCTAGGACTTCCAGTTCTATGTTGAATAAAAGTGGTGAGTATGGGTATCCTTGTCTTCTTCTTGATCTTAGATGAAAAGCTTACAGCTTTTCAACATTGAGTATGGTGTTAGCTGTGGATTTGTCATATATGCGCTTTATTATGTTGAGATACATTCCCTCTATACCCTCCCTTAGTTTTAATCATAAATGGATGTTGGATTTTGTCAAATGCCTTTTCTGCATCCAAGAGATAATCATGATTTTTGGCAGATCCTATTTTTAAATCCCACTTTGTCTGGCACTAACTCGATTGCTTTTTTGCACTAATACACATTGCTTTCTAGGAAGGAATGGAAAGAAATAGAAATATGAAATATAGCAATAAGAGAAAAGAGAAAGTGACAATCTGGAGAAATGATTGCAAATTAACATGGAAGAGAGGGTAGACACAGCAGCAGTACTCTATAAGTGAGATATAGTTTGCATTGGTTTAGATTCCAAAATGATCACTTGCATGTACCCTTAAAAAGTTTGTGTCCAGAACAAGATGAAGAAAGTCATTACAATGGAACATTTAACCTTGATTTGTTTTCAACAACTCTCACAAGACGGGGGACAGATCAACCTCATTCTGGGAATATGTCACAATCTTCACAGCGTTTGGTTAAAAAAAAAGATTTATAGTTCTATAATTTTGTATACTGAAAGTAAAATAAGAACAAATAATTTTGTAATGCAGTCTAGTGTTATAAAACATTCTGGTATGATTACAAAAAACACAGAATTTATCTTCTTGACACCATTTATTCCAGAAAATAGCAAACAAGGTACTTCTTCAAGGTATCTCCTCAGGATTTGTAAAATTTAAATTTTCAACAAATGTTTTTAAGATGGTTAAAACACTGTTTTGTAGGAATAAATTTGGATCATATATTATATTGGTAAGCATTTAAAACTAGAGAATATAATAACACTTATTTTTTTATCCATAATAGTTTTTAAAACATCTATTATGTAACTTTTAATTAATCAACTCTTTCATTCATTCAACAACTATGTTTTGTACTCCTATTTTTTCTAGGTAATGGGGATACAGCAATAAACAAAATAATGACAAAAATACTTGAATCTAACATTTTACTGGAATATTTTGTTCATATTTGTGTGTGTTATTTATGGTGTGATTGCCATGTCTTATCCATTCTTCCCTCATCACACAACATAGTAAGTGCCCAGTATGTTTTGCAAATTGAATATATTCAACCTATTTAAATTTTCCCCTAAAGAACATCTTTCAAAAAAGTTTATATGTTTTAATAACAAGTTAAAAATTTTATACAGGGAAGGTATCAGAGAGGGAGACAAACCATGAGAGACTCTGGACTCTGGGAAACAAACTGGGGGTTAAGAAGGTTACAGAACGAGGGGGGTGGGGGGAGGGGGTAACTGGGTGATGAATATGAAGGAGGGAATAATGTATTATATGTTGGCTAAATGAACATAATAAAAAATTTTATACAGGGACTTATGTAAAATCCATGACTATACATTTAGGGGCCTAAAAAATGTAAAATATACATTTTAAGTAAAGTCTCCTCCCCCCCACCCTTGTTTAAACATCACTGAGTCACCAGCACAACCTGGTGGCTGTTTGACTGAACTGCCTGGTTTAGAGTTTAAAATTTCTCTTTAGAGTTATGTCTCCATTCGTCTTGATCTGGGCTCTTTTCTCTTTTTTTATTTACTTATTTTTCTATTTAAAAATCACATAAGAATCTTGTAAATATTGCGATTAAAATTTACACGGCTTTTTGTTAAGCAAATGTTTGTATTTCAAAATACTCCATGTGCTGGTCCTCTAATAACAACATGACTGGCATCTATGAAAAACCCACAGTGAACATCATTCTCAATGGGGAAAAACAGCTTTTCTGCTAAGGTCAGGAACACAGCAGGGATGTCCACTATCACCACTGCTATTCAACATAGTACTAAAAGTCCTAGCCTCAGCAATCAGACAACAAAAAGAAATAAAAGGCATCTGAATCGGCAAAGAAGAAATCAAACTCTCACTCTTTGCAGATGATATTATACTTTATGTGGAAAACCCAAAGACTCCACTCCAAAACTGCTAGAACTCATACAGGAATTCAGGAAAGTGGCAGGATATAAAATCAATGCACAGAAATCATTTGCATTTCTATACGCCAACAGCAAGACAGAAGAAAGAGAAATTAAGGAGTCAATCCCATTTATAATTGCACCCAAAACCATAAGATACCTAGGAATAACCCTAACCAAAGAGGCAAAGAATCTGTACTCAGAAAACCATAAAGTACTCATGAAAGAAATTGAGAAAGACACAAAGAACTGGAAAAACATTCCATGATCATGGATTGGAAGAACAAATAATGTGAAAATATCTATGCTAACTAAAGCAATCTACACATTTATCACAAACCCTATCAAAATATCATCAATGTTTTTCCAAAGAAATGGAACAAATAATCCTAAAATTTATATGGAACCAGAAAAGACCCCAAATGACCAGAGGAATGTTGAAAAAGAAAACCAAAGTTGGTGGCATCACAATGCCAGACTTCAAGCTCTATTACAAAGCTGTCATCATCAAGACAGTATGGTACTGGCACAAAAACAGACACATAGACCAACGGAGCAGAATAGAGAGCCCAGGAATGGACCCTCAACTCTATGGCCAACTAATCTTTGATGAAGCAGGAAAGAACATCCAATGGAAAAAGGATAGTCTCTTCAACAAATGGTGTTGGGAAAATTGGACAGCCACATGCAGAAAAATGAAACTGGACAATTACCTTACACCAGAAACAAAACACACTTAAAACAGACCAAAGACTTCAATGTGAGACAGGAATCCATCAAAATCCTTGAGGAGAACACAGGCAGCAACCTCTTCAACCTCAGCCGCAGCAACTTCTTCCTAGAAACATTGCCAAAGGCAGGGGAAACAAGGGCAAAAATGAACTATTGGGACTTCATCAAGATCAAAAGCTTTTGCACAGCAAAGGAAACAGTCAATGAAACCAAAAGACAACTGACAGAATGGGAGAAGATATTCACAAATGACATATCAGATAAAGGGCTAATATTCAAAATCTATGAAGAACTTATCAAACCCAACACACAAAGAACAAATAATCCAATCAAGAAATGGGCAGAAGACATGAACAGACATTTCTGTAAAGAAGACATCCAAACGACCAACATGAAAAAGTGCTCCACACCACTGGGCATCAGGGAAATATAAATCAAAACCACAGTGAGATACCACCTCACACCAGTCAGAACGGCTAAAATTAACAAGTCAGGAGACAACAGATTTTGGCGAGGATGTGGAGAAAGGGGAACCCTCCTACACTGTTGGTAGGAATGCAAGCTGGTGCAGCCACCCTGGAAAACAGTATGGAGATTCCTCAAAAAGTTGAAAATAGAGCTACTCTCTGACCCAGCAATTGCACTACTGGGTATTTACCCTAAAGATACAAATGTAGTGACCCGAAGGGACATATGCACTCCAATGTTTACAGCAGGAATATCCACAATATGGAAAGAACCTAGATGTCCATCAACAGATGAATGGATAAAGAAGATATGGGAGATATATATACATACACACACATACATACACATGGTCACATAATGGAATACTATGCAGCCATCAAAAGAGATGAAATCTTGCCATTTGCAATGATGTGGATGGAATTAAAGGATATTGTGCTGAGCAAAATAAGTCAATCAGAGAAAGACAATTATCATATGATCTCTCTGATATGAGGAATCTGAGAGGCAGGACAGGGCGGTCATGGAGGGTAGGGAGGGAAAAAATGAAACAAGATGGGATCAGGGGGAGATAAATCATAAGAGACTCTTAATCTCACGAAAAACTGAGGGTTGCTGGGGGGTGGGGTGGTAGGGATAGGGTGGATGGGTTATGGACATTGAGGAGGGTATATCCTATGGTGAGTGCTATGAAATGTGTAAGCTTGATGTTCACAGATCTGTACCTCTGAGGCAAATAATACATTATATATTAATTTTTTTTAAAAAAAGCAAAAGCACAAACAAAAACAAACAAAACAACATGGCTGGAAGATTTGTCCCTCCTCAAAGTTAATTCATTTCTTTTTTGTTGTTGTTGTTAGTTAATTTCTAGAGGATAAGAAGAGTATTGTGCACTTTTTCATTACAATCCTATTCCCCGCAGGAAATTAATATTTTGTGAATTAAAAGCAATTTTTGTTTTACTTATTTGTAACGTTTTTAAAAGTTTGTGGGCTTTCCAGGTGATTGATGCTCATTTGACAGAGTCTTGGGAAAATATTTTTGTCAGATCCCTGATACCTATAATCTGAAGTGCTGGAGATGGTTTTTCCTTCGAGTGACCACAGCTAGAAATATCTGGGAGGAAGCTCAATGATTATCAGAAAGGTCTTCAAATCTATTTCACCATGGATAGGGACAGTTGCACTAGAAGACCTCTAATTCTAAGATTTAAAAACTATTAATGATGCATTAAAATACATAATTTTCAACTGCTTGCACTTCCACTAACTAATGTAGAATTTGACTCTTGTGAAATTTCCTCCAGAATTTTTGGGAGTCTCCAGAAGGATCTTGCTGTGCTCAGGAACCAGACATCTCAGCACACTAGTCTCTTGCCACCTCCCTCTCCCCTAATCAGATGATATATTGCTCTTTTTGTTCTTCTCTGAGGAAAAGAACAGCTGCTTAGGCCCCGGAGTTTCTGTCACATTTGTCTGTTGCCCTCTCACCAGAGCTCAGAGAACAGTCCATGGGAGTACAGACATATTCTCTGAGGCTCTGCTACCAGCTCCTGACACAGAATTCTACTTCCTTCATCCCTCATTTTCCACTTCCCACACACATCTGCTGCTCTGGATGGTGGCCACTTCCATTGCTTTTTTTTCTTTTTCACGTATCAATGTGAGCAACATTTAAATGAGCATCTATGATGTACTGGGCTCTGCATTTGGCATTGGGGATACAGCATTGAACTTTGCAGATATGGTCCCAGTTCTAGTGGAGCATCCATCCCAACAAATAAATATGGACACAAAACAAGGTCATCTCACCATTCATCGTTATGTTGGGTGGCACGGTTGGTGGGGGAAATTCATTCTGATAGGTACAGAATGAACATAGGATGCTCCCTAACCATTTACATTAAGGATACATCAAAGCTTAAGAAAGCTGTTCTAGTATATAAAACATTGATAGCACTGAAAATGTTCACCTAAAATTAAAGATAATAATAAAATCAACCTAAATGAGTAATACCTTAAGATTTCAGGGGTTGTTTTTTTTTAAGATTTTATTTATTTGACACAGAGAGAGAGATCACAAGTAGGCAAGAGGCAGGCAGAGAGAGAGGGGGAAGCAGGCTCCATGATGAGCAGAGAGCCCAATACGGGCTTAAATCCCAGGGCCCTGAGATCATGACCTGATCCCAGGACCCTGAGATCATGACCTGAGCCGAAGGCAGAGACTTAAGCCACTGAGCCACCCAGGCACCCCTTAAGATTTCAGTTTTAAAGAGAATATAATTTTTAAAAATTTCTTGAAATGTTTTAACTTCTCTGTTTCAGAGATAAAAGCCTATATTCTTTATCTTTTTAAAAAATGAAACTTCTAATTTTAATTGTAGATTCACATGAAGTTATAAAAACAATGCAGAGAGATCTCATGTATCTTTTATTCAGTTTTCCCCAATGGTAACGTTTTAAGACTATAGTATAATATCACAACTGAGATATTGATAGTGACATAATCTATTGGTTTTATTCAGATTTTCCCAGTTTTATGTTTATTGGTGTGTGTGTGTGCGTGTGTGTGTGTGTGTAGTTCTATACAATTTCATCACATGTGTAGACTTGTGCATTCACCTCCCATAGTCAAGATACAGAAGAGTTTCAGCACAAAGACGTCTCATGTTGTTCTTTTACAATTACATCCACTTCTCTCCTTAAACTTAATTTCCATCTTTAAATTCTGAAAACCCCTAATCTGCTATCAATAAAATTAACTCAGTTAATATTATATAAATGGAATAATACAATCTGTAACATTTTGAGACTGGCTTTTCACTCAGTATAATTTTCTTGAAATTCATCTAGGTTGTTGCATGTATCTATAGCTCATTCCTTTTTTTTTTTTTTTTTAAGATTTTATTTACTTATTTGAGGGCAGAGAGAGAGCGAGCATGAGTTGGTGGGGAGAGGAAGAGGGAGAGGAAGAAGCAGGCTTCCCACTGAGCAGGGACTTGATGTGGGGCTTGATCCCAGGACAAGGGACAAATTATTCATCACTGTATCAAGACTGGAGGAGTGTTTCTAATATGAAGGCAGCAGGTTTCTAACCTTGGAGATACATGGAAGAGAGAGGAGTATAGAGCTGAGAGACAATGCTATTTTATGGATTAATTCTCTTCTGTCCTCCTTTCAATCCTAAAGAAATGTTGTGGGTTCCAGAGTCCATAGTAAGTGAAAGTATATTATGTTGAACTTAGCAAGGCACCAAAGTATCATGATGTTATCACCAAATATCCTGAAAATGTGGTTTGAATATAGCCTAAACTAGATAATCCAGGTAAACTAAGTCCTTTTGATCCTGTCTTCCCCATAGTTTTTAACAGAAGAAGAATTTGTATGTAACTTACTTCTAATAGCTTTAGTGGCAAAAAACCAAACTTGTAGCAAGTGAGGTTCGTGTTACATGAGAGGACTCATTGGTAAAACCAATAATGACATTGCTTTCCTGGTGTGGTATCTGATACTTAGCATTCTGGAGCCTAAGATTTAGAGCAAGGCAGCTGCCAGTCCTAAGGAGGACACCAATATGCAATCAGTTTTTACCATAGTTCAAGCCAAACCTGAGGACTATGCAAAATCGCAGAGATGTCTTTACTCTGTTTCTGCGGCCACCCTGAGACAAAATTTTATCTACCATGATGAATTCTCATGTTATAGAAATTCCACAGTCACTTTGCATACACAGCTAATTTATTTACTTGGTTTTAGTAGCTTCCACTGACATGGGCATAAGTTACATTTTGGAGATGGGTTTTTAATTTCACATATATAATAGTACAACCCAACCCTATTTCATTTTAGTTTCTGAAGGTCAAATTGCATGTTCTTCCTCATTTATATTGTAGCCCAACCACACAGTTTATTTTTTGTTTCAAAGGAAATACGAGTTCTTCAGGAGAAACAAGGTATTTTACAAATGGGGAGTGCTGGTTACCTAGAACATTAGCCAGTTTGAAGGATATGTGCGTTACTATAGAAAGAATGGTATTTCTTTCTATTGTATCAAACCAGACTCTTTTTTCAGTCTTGAAGAGTTATAGTCATGCATTTATTTATTTTTTTTTAAGATTTTTTTTTTTTTAAATTTGACAGAGATCACAAGCAGAGAGCCTGATGCGGGGCTCAATCCCAGGACCCTGGGATCATGACCTGAGCAGAAGGCAGAGGCTTTAACCCATTGAGCCACCCAGGCGCCCCTATAGTCAAGTATTTAAAGAAAGCTAATTTTCTAGGGAGAAAATGATAGTTTTTATTAACATAAACTTTTAATCTGGCTTAGAGAAAAATTCTATCTAACAAGTTTACAAACTTAATTCCATAAGTATTTATTTTGCCTGATTCTAGACTAACCATGCATGAGAGAAAGAAGAAAGACTATGGGGCCAAATTCTATTTGATTAGACAGAGATGTCAACAAAATTTTGATTAGACAGGGACTTCAACAAAATTATGACACTCTGAAATATGTAGGTTTATCTACATATGTTATATATATATATCTTATATCCAATGCTTTTATAACAGAAGTCAGATTAAATTAATTTAAATTAATTAAGTTCATTTCTCTCGGTTCTTAGCTGTTATCAACATATGCCATATTTTTAAGCTAATACTTGAGATCCCTTCAACAAAGCATAAATATCTCACAGATAGTGAGGCTTTGTTGAACTTACCACAGTCCCTAATACAGCATGTAAGGGAGTGCCTTTCTTTGGTCGCCCTGAGAATCATTAAGGAAAATAAATAGTGTTGTAGCTCTGTATTCACACAAAACAAGAAATTTGGTAGAGTGCTATTTTTGATATTTTGTATTATTAAAGATTACATTTTTTCCTTTTTTCAAATGTTAAATACTTCCAAAAGTATTCACAGAGATTCAGTCATGCCTCATCAGTATTACACCATATAATTATAAAAATTCATATTAAATATTTCTAGAAGCATAAGCTTTCTCTAGTCTGGTGTTAAAACCTTTATGAGCCATTCTTCTATTTACAGAGACTCAGCTAAGGGTGTCATTCCTACCCTCACTTTCAGGCAGATTCTAAAATAATTCTTCAGATTTTTATCTCCCTTCTCTTATATTTCCTTTTTACCCCTTTAATTCTGCCCTGAGAGGCAAATGATAACACAGAAAGAATACAGGACTTGTTTTTAGATGAATTAGTTACAAATCTGGGCTCTGTTTTGAACTAATTGCAGGACTAATTTCTGTATCTTAGTTTTTTCATCTCTAAAGCAGAACCTTAGGACTTGCATTATGATTAACATTTTGAAAGGACACAACTCCTGTTAAGAACTCCATAAATGTTAATTCTGTCTCCTCTAAAGCCTAATTTACAAATGCAAAGTGTGAAACCCTCCATGACAAGGGTCTGCAGATTTTTGTTTGCATGCCTTAAATAGAAAAAGAAAGGCTTCCAACCTTTGCAAACGGGAATATCTGGGCGGAGAAGCCTCATGTTGAGCCTGACACTTTATTTTGTGGCTAAGGACACTCCCTAAGCTGTGAATTTTGTTTGATTCATTAAGGATCTCAAAGTATTTTTTGAGAATTATGAAAATATTAGGAGAAAAAAGCCAATCAGAAGACAGGACAGTAGCAATCTTCTTTCTAATATACCAGACCATTTGCTCAATGCTAGAAACCTAGCCATGTTTCTCAAGAAATGTCTGTGATTTTCACCATGGGTGAGTTTGAAGGTTGGCAGGTTGGTGAGTCTCACTCATTCTCAGCCATCCACAGGAATAAAATCTTTTTGGAAACCAAAGTTCACCAAGGTATCTATCTTTCTCTACCTCATCTGTGGGTTAAGAAACCTAGTATAGAAGCCAGGACTAAAAGAACTCTGAAATTCTGGAAAATTTATAACTTATACAGGAAAAATTTTAAAAATGCTGAAAACCAGAAGGGGCCATATGTAATTGTTTTTAGGAAAAACAGAGCAGGGTGACATTATCAGACACCATTCCACTATAATGTTTGCTTATGTATGAAAAGTACATGGAAAGAGGCAAAGTGGGAGCTGGTCTAAGAAGAAGTAGGAATTGGGAGTTGAGTTTGATAAGTTCTGTACAGATCTTGGATACTAGCCCTTTATCTAACGTGTCATTTGCAAATAACTTTTCCCATTCCGTAGGTTGCCTTTTAGTTTTGTTGACTGTTTCCTTTGCTGTGCAGAAATTTTTATCTTGATGAAGTCCCAATAGGTCAATTTTGCTTTCATTTCCCTTGCCTTTAGAGACATGTCTTGCAAGAAGTAGCTGCGGCCGAGGTCAAAGAAGTTACTGCCTGCATTCTCCTCTTGGATTTTGATGGATTCTTGTCTCACATTAGGTCTTTCATCCATTATAAGTTTATCATTGTGTATGATGTAAGAGAATGGTTCAGTTTCATTCTTCTGCATGTGGCTGTCAAGTAGTTAAAAATAGAGCTGCACTACGGCCCAACAATTGCACTACTGGGTTTTTACCCCAAAGATATAGATGTAGTGAAAAGAAGGGCCAAATGTACCCCAAAGTTCATAGCAGCAATGTCCACAATAGCCAAACTGTGGAAGAAACCAAGATGTCCTTCAACAGATGAATGGATAAAGAAGATGTGGGTCATATATACAATGGAATATCTCAGCCATCAGAAAAGATGAATACCTACCATTTACATCGACTTGATGGAACTGGAGGGTATTATGCTAAGTGAAATATGCCAGTCAGAGAAGGACAATTATCATATGGTTTAATTCATATGTGGAATATAAGGAGTAGTACAGAGGATCATAGGGGGAAGGGAGGGAAAACTGAATGGGAAGAAATCAGAAAGGGAGACAAACCATGAGAGACTCTTGACTATAGGAAACAAACTGAGTGTTGCAGAAAGGGAGGTGGGTAGGGGGATGGGGTAACTGAGTGATGGAGATTAAGAAGGGCACATGATGTGATGAACATTGGGTGTTCTATGCAACTAATGAATCACTGAACACTATATCAAAAACTAATGATGCACTAAATGTTAGCTAATTGAATTTAAATTAAAAAAAAAGTAGGAATTGGGCTGAATCTCTGGAGCATACTGTTAAGAATAAAGCTCAGTTCAGTATGGGGCTGAGAATAACCATGAGATTTAACAATGTTTGCATGCTTAATTGACATGCTTACAGAGAAATAAGT
The DNA here is from genome assembly GCF_010015895.1 of Lontra canadensis. NCBI lineage: Eukaryota > Metazoa > Chordata > Mammalia > Carnivora > Mustelidae > Lontra > Lontra canadensis. The sequence goes on along the minus strand of NW_022631030.1, from coordinate 8,790,911 downwards.
GTTTAAAGGAAAAACCTTGTTCTGAAGAAAATTATGGGGGCAAACACATACACACACACACACACACACACACACACACACACCATACACACACCCCAACAATCCAGTAACATTAGTTCTGTTTAATTTGAAATTCTCTTCAGCGTTTTTTTCAGAGCACATTTGACATCTTTGTTCCTTAGACTATAGACGAGAGGATTCAACATGGGTACTATATTGGTGTAAAATACTGAGAAGAACTTCCCCTGGCCCATAGAACCAGCGGGAGAGGTCTTGAGATGTGTGAACAACCCAGATCCATAGAACACACCAACAGTCACTATGTGGGAGCCACAGGTGCTGAAGGCTTTGGACCAGCCCTGAGCTGATGAGACATGGAGGACACTGGAAAGGATTAGAGCATACGAAATGAAAATAATGAAGCTGGATATTATGACCACTGTACTTACAACAATGGAATCTACTAGCTCACTGGCAAAGGTATTGCTGCAGGAGACCTGGAGGAGGGGGAAGATGTCACACATGTAATGGTTGATGGTGTTCAAATCACAAAAGGACAATCTGACCATGTCCCCTGTGTGGATCATGGCACCAGCAAACCCCATCACATAAGAACCAAACATCAGCAGAGAACAGACCTGAGGAGACATGGTAACTGTGTACAGCAAGGGTTTACAGATGGCCACATAGCGATCGTAGGCCATGGCTGTCAACACGTAGCACTCAGAATGGACAAAGAAACAGAAAAAAAACAGCTGAGTCATGCATTCTGTAAAGGAGATGATATTCTGCTCTGACACAGAGTTCATCAGCATTTTAGGAGTAATGACCAAGGAGTGGCAGAGATCTATGAAGGATAAGTTGAAGATGAAAAAGTACATGGGAGTATGCAAGTGAGAATTCAGGCAAATTAGAATAATTAAGCTCAGATTCCCTACCACAGTGACAACATAGTTCAGGAAGAAGAGAAAGAAAAGGGGTAACTGGAGTTGAGACTGATCTGTTAGTCCTACCAGAATGAACTCCGTCACTGAAGAGCCATTTTCTGTAGCCATTATCTGCAGGGCTATGATCTATAAGGAAATGAGAGAAGGAAGGAAGGGACATCAGGAAGGGGCTCAGATCCTTTGCTTCTAGAGTAAGGCCTTCTAGAGGAAGAGGCTCAGGTGCGGCTGTTGGGACAGCGACCTGGAAGGAGAGCCAGGGCAAGGACTTTCCATCTTTAACTTTCTTCTCTTGCTTGTCCTTTTCTTCCATGTTTTCAGATCTCAGCTATAACTCCTCACCTCCCCTGGTCTAACATAATCCAGGATGAAGACTTCTAGCATGGACACCAAAAGTGATGATCACATGTGAGAGATAAGGAAGCAGTATCTTGAAGAGATGAATAGGCTGGTCAAGGTCATATAGATAGAGAACCGAGGAGCCAAAGTTGTACTTGGGACCACTTCCTATGAAAATCCCTGGAGCTCTGAGACAGTAAAGTCACTGTGATACCCACTGCACCCACTGTCGAACCCACTCTCTCCCGCTCCCCTTTCAGAAATTCAGTACCCGGCTTAGTGAAAGTGCTAAGAAATAAAAAGTTTCAGTGAGATTAAGTAACTTGTCCAAGATCACATGTTGTAACTAGAGGAATTTGAATTCCCCTATTGTTATGAACTTCTCCTGCCCATTCCCTTTATCCAGTCTTACCTCAAAATCACAATGAATTGTTTCGGAAGGACAAGTGGCCTCCCTAGACCTCTCCCCTGCTGTAGCTGTGGGAATGAAAACATCAGAACAGAAGGACTCAGTTGCCCAACTTCCTTTTGCCTGGAGACCTCACTACTGCCAGACCCCGAAGTGTTCTGTTCCCTTCACTGTCCCAGAGAAGACAAAGGCCCTGAAAATGGAGAAGCCAACATCCCTTCTGTTTGTGGATTTGCAGAAAATGTCTTCAGGGCAAGGCAAATGCATCAACTTAATGTCTCCAAACCATCAGCAGGCTAATATTATGAATTTGTCTTATTCTCTGTGGATCTCAGCAACTTGTTCAGAAGCTTGGAAAACAAGGCTCATTTAGCATCAAAGTTTGATCAGGCTCCTGAGGGAAGAAATTACTAAGCCTGTGTTTACATCCTTTGTCAATAAGTTAACATTAGTTCCCTTGGGACTCAATGTTCTCCAAGCATCAGTTCACATTAAAAATTTTGGATCTTCTGTGCCGGGAGGGAGAAGCCTCCTTTGTGCTCCTACTTATCCTAGAGCTCATGCTCCATTATGAAAGAGGAGTGTTCAGGGGCAGAGCCATTGCCATTGCCATTGCCATTGCCAATAATATTTTTTTTTCATTGTTTTGCGATTGGTATAGAATTATGTCATAACTTTATATTATCCATCTTTTTGTGTGTTTCATATATATAGAAAAGTATAATAGAGAAATATTAAAAGAATAACCCCACTCTAGAGGGTGCCTGGGTGGCTCAGTTGGTTGAGTATCCACCTCTTTGTTTCAGCTCAAGTCATAATCTCAGGTTGTGAGATCGAGCCCTGCACTGGGTTCTGCACTCAGTGCAGAGTATGGTTGAGAGATTCTCTCTCCCTTTCTCACCCTCTCTGCTTTCCCCCCGTCTTGTTCTCTCTTTCTCTTTCAAATAAATAAATAAAATCTTTAAAAACAGAATGAACTCTGGAGTCAAATTAATCAGACTTGAATTCAAAATCCTCCACTTACTTATGTGTGTGATCTTGGACAAATTACTTAATCACTCTGACCGTATTCTACCTCATCTACATTATAAGTTTAATAATAGTTCCTACTTTCTTAGATTGCTTTGAGGATTAAATGTCTCAGTCTCCAGCACATTTAGCACACTGCTTGGTATATGCTAAGTGCTAAGTAAGTATTAGGTTTCCTTCATCTTTATCCTTATCTATATCTACATATGGACCTCTTCCCCAAGTTCCTAATTCTGTACCCAACTGTTTACTAGACATCCCTACCCAATTGAATTCAGCATCTCCTTGTGGCCCCAGAACTATTTCTCTTCTTGCTATCCTTTTCTAAGTTAATGGCACCATCCTTAACCTCATGAGCTAATCTAGAAATGGGTTGTCATTCTGGGCTCCTCCTTCCCACTAACAATTAGCATCTGTTCTTCAAAGTTTACATAATTCTATTTCCTTAAAGTCCCTGGTTTCTTACCCTTCCTCTTCACTGTACTGCCTTTGATAAAGTTCCTTTGCCTCAAGTTTGGAATACTTTAAAAGCTTTCTTATCCTGGGGTCCTACCATCACCCATTACATTAGTTTTTTATTGTTGTGTAATAAACTACCATAAACTTAGTGTCTTAAAAGAACACCCATTTATTAGTCATAGTTCTGTAGGTTAGAAGTCTGGTACAGAATGTCATGCTGGATTCTCTGCCCACACTGAAATCAGGGTGTGGGCAGGCCTGCATTTCCTTCTGGAGGCTCTGGGGGAGGAATGTTTCCAAGGTCATTCAGGTTGTTGGCAGAATTCAGTTCCTTGAGGTCTCCAGTCCCCTGCTGGCTATCCACTAGGGGTCACTCTCAGCTTCTACACGCTGCCTGCATTCCTTTGTATAGTCCTCCTGTCTTCAATACAGCAATAAACAACCCATGAATCCTTCTTGGGCTTTGACTCTCTGACTATCCCCTTCCACCACAAGCTTGAGAAAAAATTCTCTGCCTTTAAAATGCTTGTGTGATTGGATTTGGCCTGCTCTGATAACCTCCCTAATTTAAGGTCAGCTATACCATATAACATAGCCCAGTCACTAGAGTGATACCTCACAGGTTCTCCTCATACTCAGAGGAGAGAGGATTATACAAGGGATAAGATCATTGAGGAGTCATGTTTTAGAATTCTGCTGTCCACAACCATTTTCTCTGAAATCTATTCACACATTTTATATAGAATTACCAATAGAGAATGTATCATTCCCTTCCCTAAACCCCTCTGTTTCTCTCCCAGCACAAGTGCAAACCACTCAGTCGGTCAAAGAAAGCTCTCTAGAGTTTGCTTCCGAACTGCACCCACAGCGCTATCCCCCATGTCTCCAGTCTTTGAAGAGACTGAAGTTCCCCTCATACATTTAAAAAAAAATTTTTTTACTAACATATAATGTATTATTTGCCTGAGGGGTACAGGTCTGTGAATCGTCAGGCTTACACATTTCACAGCACTCACCATATCATATACCCTCCCCCATGTCCATAACCCAACCACCCTCTCCATACCCCCACCTCTCATACATTCTGATGATTTCTTGGCTCCATGTTGATTCATCTGCCTGAAATGCCTGCTCCCTTCTTCCTCATTTGGATACCACATATTCATTCTTCAAGACTCAGTCCTGTCCTCATTTCTGATGGAGCATCTCTTCAGATCTCTTCCCCTGTCCCCACTCTCAGCACCTGAAATGCTCTCTCCGTATGCTGCTCAGGTGTCTGGTGCACACTCCCACTACACACAACAAGCTTACCCGTGTATCTTCATTACACTTAGACTTGCACACTCCCAGAGGGCAAGGATTCAATCTTACTGATTTTTATCCATGCTGCTATGAACGCATTTCTTCCTTCCTTCTCCCCTGTCCTCTCTCTCCCTACCTCCCTCCCATCTTTAATTCCATATTTCTAAATAATATGTAGTGGCTTTTCAATTTGTCAGTATTAGGTCTTGTCAATTGACTTTAAGTTTGGGAAATGGAACTTAGCCAGTTTTCACCTTCTACCATCACAAATATACTTCCCAGTGTTTCTATCCTCCCAATACAGTTTTTTTTAAGTTAAATCAATATTCAGTGTTTATATGATTTATAAAGATGTACATGCTCTGCATACCTTTTTTTTTTTTTCCCCAAAGATTTTATTGGGGCACCTGGGTGGCTCAGTCTATTAAGTGTCTGCCTTTGGCTCAGGTCATGATCCTGGAGTCCTGGGATTGAACTCCGCTTTGGGTTCCCTGCTCACTGGAGAGTCTGCTTCTCCCTCTGCTCTCACCCCATTCGTATTCTCTCTCTTTCCAAAATAAATAAACATCTTTTTAAAAAAATAAAAAAAGATGTTTATTTATCTATTTGAGAGAGAGAGCACTCAAGCGCACACAAGAGCTGGGGGTGTTGCTGAGAGAGAGGGAGAAGCAGGCTTCCTGCTGAGCAGGGAGCCCGATGAGGGGCTCAATTCCAGGACTCTGGGATCATGACCTGAGCCGAAGGTAGACACTTAACTGACTGAGCCACCCAGGTGCCCTCATGCTCTGCATACCTAAGTAGTGAAATACACTGATTACTTTTCCTTTGCAATCCTTATTCTCGCTATAGAAAATAATGGTCTGGGTTTTTTGTTGGTTCAACTTTCTATGTTCTTACAATTAATTAATCTCAACACTCTCACCTAATTGCTTAAATCATCTTTCAATACTTACAAAACCTAAGTGTTCAAAATGAAATATACATAATTAAAATACAACAAGTTTCTATCTCACTCATTGGAAGTCCAAGACATGGCTCCTAAATCATAGACTGCTTCCTAAAAATAATAAATTTGGACCTAACATCCTTCTTGTAGCTCTGTCACCTTCAACACATACTCTTTTACATCAAGTTGGCCAAAGAGGAAACATCATGAGAGATTATGAAAGTGAAGTTTTTGTGGGATTAGAACTAGCACACTTAGCTTTTGCTTTTATTTCATTCCGTAAGAACTCAGTCACCAGGTTATACTTAATTGACAGAAAAGCTGGGAAATATAGTCTAGTCTTGTGACCAGGAAGAAGATTAAAAGAGTGTTTGGATAGCTGGCCTTCCTCCATCTTGCATGTCTTGACTCCATCTTGATGTCTGAAAGTGTCTTTGTTTTATACTCATATTTAAATGATAACATTCAATATGTGAACTTCCAACTGTTTCTCTTGTTTTTAGTGTAGTATGACCACACTCAAGTGCCTTCCTTCCAGAGATCCTCCATTCTACACTTAATATAGAAATATCTCCAGTCTTCTGCTTCAGGAGAAGCATTTACCCGGGGGGGGGGGGGGGTCTTTTTTTTTTTTTTTTTTTAAGACTTTCATGGAGCTTTCCTGTTTTTAGCTTTTCCTTCACTTCTACTTTCAGAGGTGATTTGTGCCACCAAATGACTGAGCATACAGGAGATGAGAAGGTGTGTCATATTTGCTTCTACCACGTAGCTTAGAATTGAGCTTCCTAGAGACTGAGTCAGTTACTAATCATTTTTCTGCTTTCCAACTTTCCAAATTTCTTCCCACTCTTCTTCCCCAACTGTTTTCTTTGTCCCAGTGGTTTAAGGTAACATACTTGTGCTCCTGACTTCTAATGCCTTTATAATCATTCTAGTGGGCTTTCAGAAAATAAGAGTGGTTAAATACCTGGGCTCAATCTGCTATGTCTAATCAGAAGCCCTATTGCTGAGTCTCTAAGGTGATGTCTGGGAGTATACAAAGTCATAATTCCACTGGCAAAAAGCACCTGTGCCTCAGCTTAGAGAGGGACACTGTCCCTGAGGTTTAAACTCCACAAACAAGTTATCTGATTACTTTGGAGCTTTTATTGATTCATTCATTCAAGAAACATCTCTTAGAGGATTTAAGTTGCAAGGCACTCTGAGCACAAAAAGCAATTAGATACAGATCTTGGTTTTCTCAGCTTAATTAGAGAAGCAATAAAAGAAACTAACAATTGTACAACTCATAGATAAGTGGTGCTAGTCACAATACTAAATTCTTTTATTAACTTATTACATAATAATATAATTATTATTTATTTTTATTAATTCTTTTATAATCTTCACAACTATCTGACACAGGCCTCTCTTTTTCACATGTGGGGAAACCAAAGGTAGGATTAAATGGTTTTCTCAAAGTCACAACAACTAATGGGAGAGCCATGGTTCAAACACAGACCTTTCTTTTTTTTCTTCTCTCGAGGTACCAAGAGGTGCCCCTTCAAATTGCGTATCTGCATTCCTTTCCTGTACATCTTGCTTTGATCTATCATGGCACATTTTTTTCTCTCTCATAGTTGGTGCACACTTACTCTTTCTCACTATGGTTGTAGATTAAATTATATCCATCACAACTGCCCTCCTCCCTCTTCCCTGATTTTTTCCCACTTGCTCTTGCCTGTTGTAAAAGCCTGAAGCGGAGCAGGATGCAGAGAGATTGCTTCCTGGGATCTGGAGTTTCTTCTTTTCAAATTTACAGTTATTTTGAAGTTTGGGCATTTTCTGTCTTTGGATTATGCTGTGATTTTATTTTTTTATGGAGTTTATTTGTTCTTACTGTTTTATGTTATTTTTACCAGAAGTATTGGGAGATGCACATCTAAGAAGATGCCATTTTCTTCAGCTGCTTAGAAGTCCTCTCAGAACTATCATCTTTGAAATCCTACATATGTTCAAGAGCTGTATTGTATTGATTTGGAGATGATCCACTTCTCAGTGAATTCAGAAATATTATTTTGGTTTTAGTTTTGTCAAAAACACCATTGGTCATCTTTAAATTTGTGCTCCCTCAGAAAAAGTAAATATTCAAAAAATTATCAGGACTGTTGCTGAAAATAAGACTATTATGACTATTGCTGTTATTCAAGACAAACACCTTGTTGGAAATAACTACCCTGCCATATAAAAATACAGATGTTTTTCTTATGAGAATAAAGACCTGAAGGAATGTAAGGAGTTTCTAGGTAAAAATAGATTACACAAAGAGTCCTACATCTGTTAGACAAATTGAATTTTTGTAATTTGTGTAAAGGTAAGTAATCCTTTACGCACAAACACATATGCACATACATCCTCTTTCTCACATTTTCAGACTCCAGTGGTTTCACTGGTTAATTCTATTAAACCTGTAAGGAGGAAATAATGCCAATTTCATGCAAATTCTTTCAAAATGTAAATGAAGAGAAAATACTTCTCAACACATTTTATGAGGCCAGCATAACCCTGATACTCAAATGAGACAAAGAATTACATAAATTTCTAAAATATGAAAAAAAATTACATAAAAATACAGCAATCTCTCGCAGAAACATAAGTACAAACATTATTTAAAAATATTAGCTAATAGTAGTGTTTACAAAAAGAATAATGTATTTTGACCAAGTGGGGATCATGACACAAAATCAAAGTTGGTTTCAACTCTGAAAATCATTCAATATAATTCACAACAGTAACAGAATAAAGGAGAAAGCAATATGATCAGGTATGATAAAATACTAATTATCCTAAAAAGTCAGAAAAATAGAAAAGCTTCTCAATTCAGCAAAAGGCATTTATAAAATATCTATATCTAAAATCACAGTTAATGGTAAAAACTGACTGTCTCCCTATAAGATTGGAAATAGCTAAGATTGTTCTCTCTCTTCCCTGTTTGGTGAAGAGTCTAGCTATTGAAGGGTAAGAAAATGAAATAAAATGCCAGTGATGGAAAAAAAAAGATAAATAGTATTCACAGAAAAACATGATTGTTAATGCAGAAAAATCCTTAAAAAACCCACAAAAACAAAATATAAGAATTAATAAATGGACTTATTAGCAAAGTCTTAGGATACAAGTTCATTAAACATAAATCAATTGCATTTCTTTATAACTAACAACAAAAATTAATTTTTAAATGAAATGAACAAAAATACCATTTACAATAGGATCCCTAACTAAAATAGTCAGAAATATATTTGATGAAAGATGTGTAAATCTCTACACTGAAAACTTCAAAACCTTGCCCTGAGAAAGATTTAAAAAAGATTTCAGTAAATGAGAGACACACCATGCTCATGGATTGGAAGATTCAATGCTGTTAACATGTCCACTCCCCTAAAAGTGATCTATAGATTCAATGCAATCCAAATAAACAGTGGTTCAGTGCCTTCAAAATTCTGAGAAAAAGCAGCTTTTAAACTAGAACTGTATTCCCCATTAAACTGCCAATAAAATAAAAGCAATTCAGAAATTCAATGTCTTTAAGTTTTCAATCCTTGTACCCTTTCTAAGGAAATAATGGAGTAGTTGCTCCATCAAAATGAGGAAGAAAACTGACAGTGACGAGGAACCTAAGGCCACATGACAAGTAAATGTGGTGTCGTGACCTTGATGAGATCCTGGATCTGAACAGTTAAACACTAAGGAAAAACAGTATGGACTTTACTTAATGATAATATAACAACATATACTTATTAAATTGCAACAAATGCACTGTAAGATGCTACTAATAGGGGAAACTATGGGTATATGGACATTCTCTGTAATACGTCCTCAATTTTTCTATAAATCTAAAAACTACTCTAAAAAATAAAGTTCATTTTCAAAAATGAGGAGGGAAATCAAGAAACAGGATGATAGAGAATGCAGGCAACAGGGGACCTAACACAGTTAAGAGGTGAAGACAATTTTCAGAAAGATAATAAAGAGGGATCTCACAATGTTAGCTTTTCAACAAAGTAAAGAGGGCATCCCATTAGCAGTGGAGTGGATCATAAGTTTCTTGGAAAGACGATGAAAGAAGATGAAACTGCTAGAAAACCAGCTAACATCCCACATGATACATACACATATAAGCTACAACTGTATGTACTGAGAGGGGGAAGAGGCAGGATATAAATCAGGGAAACCCATGGAATATTAAGCAAATGAAAGCACCTGAAAATATGCACTTCAAGGGAAACAAAAAAGGAAAGAAAACAAAAGCAAAGTATTTGATGCATGATCTGTAAAAAGCACTCAAAATAGTCTTAATAATAGAACTGCTAAGATTTAGCTAACCTAATTTATATTTATAACCATACTGCAAGGAAGATAAGGTATGTGTGTTTGTGCAGTGACAGGGATGTGAAAAAGATTAAATTTTTATATATTCCATAGGAACTCACATTAGGAAAGTACTGGAGTAATCTAAACATGAGGGAAAGAGAAGCTTATCCAATTAGTGTAATTGAGAAAAAAAAGCTAGAGCACGATTTCAAAGGGCTAGATTCTCTGGGACTTGGAGACTAGATTAAGAAGGTGAATGAGAAGAAGGAGCTGAATAGTTTTGTGAATTACTTGCCTACGTGGTGGCAAAAAAATTTAGAAAATGATGATCAGAGGAGCAGTACTGGGAATTATAAGAAAATGTTGAATGCATTTTTTGGGCATTTAGCTTGAGACACATAAATAGAACTGTCAAGGAAGCAGGTAGGGAACAGGTTCATGCTATATATACATATAGGGGAATATGAACAAGAAGGAGAGCAAAACACTTATCAGACTCTTCCTACATACCAGTGAGTGCTCTACCAGTTTCCATGCACGAAATCATTTAACCCACAGGACAATTATTCTCATCTTACAAGTGTGGATACCAAGGCTGGAAGAGGTTACACAACTGGTCTAAAATCTCACAGGAAGTGCAGAAACCCCCTGGATTTAAATTCAGACAGTCTAACTCGAGAGGCACTCCCTTAACCACTTTGCTACAACAAACCACAGCCTCAGGCCAGTAGAAGCATTGGCTGTCTCTGCTTTCCTCACACTCATGTCATATCCACGACTATGCTCCGTGACGTGCGTACTGATGTTGCCTACTTTCAGGATGGAGTGAGCATCCTTTGTCAGTGGCAGCTCAGCTTCCAGGCCTCCTGGCCTGGCCCACCTTGCAGAACCTCTGCCTCTACCAAGCTGGGAATAGGGCGTGTTGCTGGCAGGAGCTCTATGCAAAACATCACAGACTCCCATTGTCTTACATAAAGTTGCACACTTTCTGAAGGATCACCAGTTCTCAGATTTGGTTCATTTCCAGAGTGCCAGAATTGCTGTTTTGGCCAATTCCATCCAAGTTTGTATTTGCTGACCTTCTCATTCAGCCACAACTGGAAGTTCCACTGACCTTCCATCTTTTTCAGAAAGTGTAAACTGTGTGTGTGCCTTACTTCTAATAATTTCTGGTGGAAAAATCCAAAATGAGAGCAAACGAGTTGCTACTACATGGAACCTGTTTCCTAAGTCCTATTCTATTACTGAGAAAGCCAACAGTGACATTGTTTGCCAAAGAGGAGGCTAGATTCTTGTCTCTTGAGAAGGGAAGTACGAAGAATACACAAATTGTAGTAATTGTTGATTTAAACGCCCTAAAATCTTGTATTGAAAAGTTTAGTCATATTTTATAATTTATCATTTAACTCATCTGACGGATACATGTTTTGTCAGGTAGTTTATATTTTGGCTTATACACGTGAGATTTATCAGGGTTTTATGTGGACAAACAGTAGAAAATGACTCAGATAAAGTGCCATATGTCAATAGCATCTCCATTAAACTGGAAAAACAAAACAAAACAAAACGTGTTTTTAGCTTCTTTAAACAGAAGAAAAGTTAATAGAAAGGACATTGGGAATTGGGAGATTTGGTTTGAAGCTGTAAAACCAAAGTTGGGGAATAGGTTGAATCAAGGCGACTCCAGGGGCCAAAGGACAGGCAGTATTTCAGAGGAATAGTGTGTGGCCACATTGTTGATCCCAAGGCTGCAGGGTCCCGACCCTATTCATACCACTGGCTCAGCCCCAGGACACGGCAGCACCCACCTGCCGGTCTCCCTGCATTTGCATTATTTGCTCCAGGCCAAAATCTTAGATAGGAGTTATGGGATTGGCTGAGTCTAGGTCGCTGTGCCTGCCTTGCTGGCCTGGGAACACAGGGGCAGAACTTCTCTACCTTTTGGATTCTATAGTGGAAGGTTGGGCACCACATCCCACGAAGATGACACAAAATGGGGACTCTGTCTAAGCAAGAAGTGTGACTCTTTTTCATCTTCCCAGAAGATAAATATGTGTACAGAAGTGCTTTCCTATTTATAGAAAGGAAGAAATTATGTTTGCAAATATATAAAGAGGTTTACATAAAATCAAATACTACATTTTTGTGGGGATGAGGGATTTGTGCTTTGGTAAATAACTTTTTATTTAAAAATGATTGTAGATTTATAGAAAAGTTACAAAGATAGTGCAGAGGATTCCTGGATATACTCTTGATGCAGATTCCCCCAGTATAAATTTCATACATATTTTCGGTACATTTCTTAGGACTAAGAAATTAACTTCAGTATAACACTGCTAATGAAAATACTGATTTTTAACCTGGATTTCACCAGTTTCTCCACAACTGCCATATTTCTGTTCCTGGATCCAATTTAGGAAGCCACGTTGCATTTAGTTGATACATCTCCTTAGTCTCTGATCTGCGACTATTTCTTAGTCTTTGCCTTTTTTTTTTTTTTATGACTATAGCAATTTTGAAGAGTGTAGGTCAGATATGTTGTAGAATACCCTCATTTGGTTTTGTATAATGTTTTCTTATACTTAGACTAGAGAATAATGACCAGTGAAGAGTCTTTCCTGTTGCATCATAACAAAGTCTGTATGACATCAACACAACTCACCACTGGTGATGTTAAATCTGATCAATCAGTTAAAGTGATTTTTGTCAGTGTTCTCCACTGTAAATTTACTATTTTTCCGTTTTCCTACTCAGTTCTTTGGAAGTAAGTCACTATGTCCAGGAGACAGGAATTAACCCCTACTTCCTGGAGGGGAGTTATCTAACTATCTAATTATATATATTTGAAATTCATATAGATTCATGGATATTTACTTTGTTCTTTGGATTATAATCCAATAGTACATTATTTATTTTGTTCTCCAAATAATTCCAGTTTTGGTCCTTAAGAGCTCCCAGGTTGAATTATATGCATTTTTGACTATGACTCCATCTTCTTTTTAAAAATCAAGTTTTTACTCTCTGACACTATAAGATGTTTCAGAATCATTCTGATATTTTCTTGGTCTGACTCTAAAATGAATCATTTCTCCAAGGAACCCTAGTTCTTATTGCCAGAAAACACTATTCAGAAATAAGATCTGGGTGCTGGATATGTTCATTGATACTAGGGTATCACTGTTTCTAGGTTCTGAAGCTGCCTCAGCCCATCCAGCCAACCTAGTAGTTTTTAAGCTTTAGCAAGCACCCTTACCCGGCATCATTGATTAACCATGTTAATCAATTTACAAACCCTGCTTGTATATCTACAGATCATGCATTCTTTCCTAGAAAGAAAAAACACCTCTGTATGTCAAGAAACAGAAACCGGACCCCCTTGCACAACCTCTATAATCAAGGGCATGTAATCAAGAAATGTTAGGGACCACTGCAATCCCCCTTATTAATTGCCCTACACTCTTTTTAAAACCCCTGGGCCAGGCAGAAACCTTGGAGTTGACCTTTGGACAAGAGCCCACCTTCTCCCCAAGTGGCTGGCCTCCTGAATAAAGGTCGTATTCCTTTCCAATCAAACTCTTGAGTATTGGCTTTTTGAGTGACAGGCAGCTGAACTTGGATTTTGGTTAACACTCTTAGTGGAAAGGGATGGGAAATATGCTGTGTATTCAAACTCTTGTGTGTATCTCCATATCTAATCATTTCTATATTCATCTATCTTAATATATAATAGAAACATGAATTAATACTGTTATTTCCAACTCTAATCTAGCAACACAAGTTTCATTATAGCCTTCCTATTTTGCCTATTTGCATCTTATTTCTGTGACAGTGGGAAACATGACCCCATTATCTACCGTTTATTTACTTATTTGACCAGCTATCGTAAGTTTAAGGTGAAAAGAAATGTGTAAAACATTGTACTTTAGTTGCTAAATGTTTAACAAGACTGTGTTTGCGACTCTGAAACGCTGTCGCATGCATACCGGAAACCGGGATTGATTAATAATAAGCTGTAACACAAATTTGGTTGTACTCAAACACTTTTCCTTGGCTGATCTGCTTACGATTAATACAGATCGATTAATAAAGATCGCGCTGCCCAGAGCCAGCTGCTCGCGGGGCCTGCGCTCCTCCGCGCCCCGCCCCGCTTCCTCCCAGTTGAGGGGCGGCCAAAGGGAGCCTGAGCCCACGGCAAGCCCGAGAGCGCGTGCTCTGGGTGCCCCTTGTGCCGGAGCGCGGGGGCAGCTTCACCCTTACCTTGTGTCCGGAGTCTCCGAAGGCCCGGCCGGCAGAGGGGCGGCTGGAGGCCCCATGCAGGTCCTGTGCGAAGGCTCCCGAGCTTCGGCAGATGCTGAGCCCCAAGGCTGAGGGGCGCGCAGAGGACGAGGGCCGCTGGAGAACCGGCAGCCCGAGAGCCCTAAGCGCCATCAAGGCCCAGGCGACAGCATGGAGGCGGCAACAGGAGAGGAGCGGGTCCCGTGCGCGCGTGCGGCCTCCACCAGGCCGATACCTTGGACTGCAGGAACCTGAGAGATGGCTCGAAACGCATTCTGGAAAGTACCGGCGCCCATGACCAGAAGCGCCGTGGAGTCCCTGCCGCGACCCACGGCAGCCCTGAGCTAGGCCGCCTACCAGCTGCGTGCGGCCTGGCCCCTGACACACTCGACAGGGACAAAGGTTCGGCCATCTTCCACTCGGTCAGCCCGGGGACACACGGCCTGCTGGGCTGCACACACTGCCCACCTGCGGCGCGGCGGGGCGCGGGCGGGCTGAGGCGGGGCGAGGCGGGCTGAAAGGCATCATGGAGAGCATGCGCCAAGAGAAGCGGCTGTCGCCTCTGGGAGGTCTTCAGGGCAAAGGAGCAGCTCGGTGTCCCCGGGCAGGGGAGAGGGTCCGGCAGAGGACGACACCAGGGACAGCCAGGCGGGAAAGTTCACGTCCAAGATCCTGGGAACATTCAGAGGCAAGAAGTAAGTCTCCTGGCCCACCAGTTCAGGCAGGGGGTGCCCGCATCCCTGCTACCCATCAGCCAGAGCACCTGGTCCCCAGGTCACAGCAGTCTGGAACCCAGCTGAGCACAGGCACAGCTTGGCTCCTCTTGGGACTCACTGTGGTTGCTCTGCCTCTTGCCCCTTCGCCTTTCCATCCTTGGGGCCCCAGCTTCTCAGTGCCCCATGCCTTACCCCCGCCACCCCCATCCTTTCTCAGCGCCTGTCTCTGGGCCCTCAGCCACCTCTCTGCATCTGCCTCCAGCCTTTTAGGCCTTCATTCACTTCAGGGAGCCCTCTCTTCCTGCCTTAGTCCTCTTTTAGGGAGGGCCCATCTTCTTGTGCTTCAGTCCCCCATTCTATCAGGGCCTTGTGTTTTGGGGCTTCTGCATTCTCAGGGTTCCCCTCCCTGCACAGTGTCCTGCCTCGCTCCTTCACTCTGCTGCCTCTGTACTGTTCTCCTGGCAGCCCCCCTTCTCTCGCAGGACCTCCTACCTTCTCAGGCCCTTTCTCTCCTGTCTCCATCTCAAATTGGTGAGGTCTCACTTCTTGCCCTGCTTGGATTCTCATTTCTTGGCTGCCTTCCCAGCATCTTCCTGGGTGGGGAAGATGTCCTTTTGCTGTGGGGAAGCAAGAGCTGGTTGCAGGCAGTTTTTGAAAGAAGGGTGGAGCCAGACCCAAAAGGTGTATCTCTCAGGAGGTGCAGTAGGGCCAGTGCAGGCAAAGGGGCAGGACACAGAGGATCCCTGAGAGGCTGCCCTGCTACAACTGAAGCAGATCTGGCTTGCTCCTGCACAAGGCTCAAGCTAACAACTGGTGGGCGGGGTGTGGGGGGGCGGTGGGGGGTGAGAGGATTAGGTTTTGCAGCACAATAAAACTCAATCCAGGTAGATGATGATACCCCAGCTTCACAAAGGATCCCCAGCATCCTCTGAGGACACATTCACAGGCCCATCCCCAGCTATGCCCAGAAAAGGGTTGGGTGAGGACTGCTTCCTCCAACAGGCAGGAGCAGGGGATAGAGGATGGTGGTACCTGAGCCCCAGACCACTGCCCCACCGGGTCCTGGCACAATATGAGATGGGAGTCGTCCTTGCCCTGCAGGTACCCAGCAGACCCCAACTTCGCCCTGTTGTTGGATCCTTTCCTCTTTGTCACAAACCTGCAAAATCTGTCTCAGTTTCTTTTCCTGTATCTTCTTCACCTCCAAAGAGTAACTTTGATTTCAAGCGAGACATTTTGGCATTAAATGTTTAGAGAGTCCCCAAATAGGTTCTAGCACTGTGGAAATTAGTGTTCCTGCTATTTCTTTTCCAATATTTGTGTTTTTGTTTCTTTAAAGTGTAAGAGATCACAAGAGCAAAATTATTTCAGAGGATTTAAGTCCACTGAGCAAAGGCGGCAGTTCTGAGAAGCTGGAGAAGGGAGGATGGTGGTGTTTGGGGGACACTTTCACTCTCTGACAGCTTATTGTCTGTTATCAAAGCCACCTCTTAGGTAGGGGTGACAGCAGTGTTTTTTTAGGTGGAAAACGTCAGGGGTTTTTTGTGCAGCGTGGTGTGTTGCTGCTCTGAGCAGGCTGTTCTAGGCCTGTTATTAAGGGAGTACCTTTGTAAGAAGTGGGGTGTTCTGCCCATGCAGACGCCAGAGTTTGGGAGTCCAGCCAGAGCCCTTGGAGCTCCTGTCTGCATCCTCTCACATCTTGCTAGATAAAACATCTCCGAAAATGTGATTCTTTACATTTTGGTGTTAACAGTAAAATATGGCACACACACACACACACAGACACACGCTCAAAGACACACACATAATGATGGGCACTTACAGAAAGAGTAATGGTATGTGTTCCCCTTGTTATTGATTATTAGATCAACCAAATTCTGGCTGTCCCAGTCTTTATTCTTGGAGGAGGAAGAATGAGAGTCTTGACTTAGGTTGGCTTAGAGGAAATTCCAAGATGAGTAATGTAATAAGATCATAAGATGAACAATATGTTACATCATGGTGTAATAATAATTTTTTACTTTTTTCCCCACAAAAAAATAGCAATTTTGACAATCACCCTCAGATGAGAGAACCTTTGTGGAAGTCCAGGAACTTAGCCCAGAAATACCAGCACACTGTTGGATAAAAAAAAAAAAGTCCAAGATTGGATGCATTGAAGAGGGTAAGAGGAACAGTTTCACTTTACCTATGTCCTTCCTCCCTCATGGCAACATAGCTCATTGCCAAACAAGTTATTCTTATAACCTGTGACTCATGTTCCCACTGGGGAAAGTAAGACCATGGAAATGCAGTTCTGGTTTCCTCAGCTTTGGGAGACACTGCCAAAGAGATCCACTTCTCATCCCATTCAGATAACTGAGGTATATTGTGTGACTGAGGGTGGGAGTGTCTGGGCAGTCGCCGGTAGGGCTGCTGGAGGGCATCAGAGGGATGTGCTTCCTACTAATCGTACCGGGATTGGGTACATTGGGAGGCTGGCTGTTGAGCTACTGGGAATGCTGTCAAGTAGCCATGGGCACCCCCTTACTCTGTGCACCTTACCCACACATAACCCCATCCTGTGGATGGTTTTCCACATGGCTTCCAGTGAGAAGATGGCCAGTAAGCCCATGTGAAAAGATGGCCTGACTCTGCGGGCTGGAGAAAAATCACACATTGAGGGCGCCTGGGTGGCTCAGTGGGTTAAAGCCTCTGCCTTCGGCTCAGGTCATGATCCTGGGGTCCTGGGATTGAGTCCCGCATGGGGCTCTCTGATCAGTAGGGAGCCTGCTATCTCCCCTCTCTCGTTGCCTGCCTCTCTGCCTACTTGTGATCTCTGTCTGTCAAATAAATAAATAGATCTTTAAAAAGATCACACATTGAGCATTCAGTCCCACTCTAGGGACAGCAAAAAGGAGGCTATCAGCAACTAACCTGGCTTTGCAGGTTGGAGGGACGGCATACAGGTTTAAGAATTCTGCCGTAAGATGAAATAAGAAGTTTGGAGCAGGAATAAGCATAGAAAGGTCTGAGAAAGCGTCAGAATCACTAGCAGGGGGGACAGAAGGTAATTCTCTGCTGAGGCAAGTCAGAAAGACTGGAGGAAATAGCTGCTTCTTCATATACGAAGATAACAGCAGTCTTCAATATGAAAAATTAGTGTAACCCGACACCACCAAAGGAACACAATAATTTTCTCGAAACAGATCCCAAAGAAATGGAGCTCTGTGATTTGTCTTATAAAGAATTCAGAATAACTGTTTTAAGGAAGCACAGTAAACTATAAGAAAACACATAAAACGCAAAAAGACGATTCAGTGAATTCATGAAAACAATACACAAACAAAATGAGAAGTTTAACATAGAGATAGAAACCATCACAATGAAGCAAACAAATCTGGAGCTGAAGAATACAATGAATGAAATGACAAATGCAGGAAAGAGTATCAGTATTAGACTGGATCGATCAGAAGAACGAGTCTTTGACAGGACATTTAAAAATTATGCAGTGAGAACATAGGAAAATAATAAAAAGGGATAAAGAAAGCTCTGGCCTGTGGGATACCATTAAGAGAAACACTGTAGACATTATTGGAGTTCCAGAAGGAGAAGGGTGGAAAAAGGGTCAGAAAGCTTGGTTAGAGGAATAATGGCTGAGAAGTTCCTAAATCTGGGGAGAGATTTTAACTCCTAACTTCATTAAGTTAATAGTTCACCCTGATATTCCACCCAAAGTGATCTTCCTCAAGACGTATTATAATTAAGTTATTTAAAATCAAAGATAATGGAAAGAATTTTCAAAACAGCCAGAGGAAAAATAACCCTCACATACCAAAAAACTCTTGTAAGGCTATCAGTAGATTTCTTTGGAGAAACCTTGAAACCCAGGATCATGTACTCAAAATACTGAAAGAAAAAACTGTGAACCAAGAATACTTTACCTAGTAAAGTTGTCTTTGGGAAATAAAGGTGAGATAAAGACTTTTCCAACAAACAAAAACTGAGGTAATTCATTACCAGTAGACCTGCTTTATAAGAGATACTGAAAAGAATGCCATGAGATGAAACAAAAAGACACTAACTGATAACATGAAAACATTAGAAAATAGACAACACATTGGTAGATATGTTTAGTCAAACTCAGAATACTCTAGTACTACAATAGGTGATTAGCTACTTAACTCTAGTAAAGGTTAAAGGATACTAGTATTAAAAATAACTATAGCTGGGGTGCCTGGGTGGCTCAGTCTGTGTCTGCCTTAGGCTCAGGTCATGATCCCAGGGTCCTGGGATCAAGGCCCGCATGGGGCTCCCTGCTCATAGGGGAGCCTGCTTCTCCCTCTCCTACTCACTCTGCTTATATTCCCTTTCTCATTGTGTCTCTATCAAATAAATAAATAAAATCTTAAAAAATAACCATAGCTACAATAATTTCTTAACGGTTACACAATATAAAAAGATAAATTGTGACATCAAAAACAAAATATGAAAAGAGAATAAAAGAATAGAGTTTTTGTATGTGATTGAAGTTATCACCTTAAAGTAGCCTGTAATGTTTATATGATATTTTATGCAAATCTGATAGTAACCACAAAACAGAAGCCTACAGTAGATACAGAAGGACAAAGAGAAGGGAATTGAAGCATACCATTACAGAAAGTCATCCAGTCACAAAGGAAGACAGCAAGAGAGGAAGAGGGGAATAAGGAAACTACAAAATAGCCAGAAAATAATTAAGAAGACATTAATAAGTCCCTACCTATCAGTAATTACTTAAAATGTAAATAGCTTAAATTTTCCAATGAGAAGGCATAGAGAGGCTGAATAAGTAAACAAACAAATGAAAAACAAGACCCAACTATATCTTGCCTACAAGAGACTTAAATCAGCTTTAAGGACACAGAGACAATAAGGAGGGGATGGAAAAAAATATTCCACGCAAGTTGAAACCAAAAAACAGTAGGGTTAGCTATTCTTCATCAGATGAAATAGACTTTAACTCAATAGCTATAGCAAGAGATAAAGATCATGATAACATGATGATGTTATAATGCAGTGGAGACATTACAACTAATACTGTGGTAATACAAAGGACCATAAGTGACAATGAACAATTATATGCAAATTGGATAACCTAGAAGAAATGGATATGTTTTTAAAAACATACAGTTTACAAGACTGATTCATGAGGAAATAGAAAATCTGAACAGACCAATAACAAGTAAGGACACTGAATCAATAATCAAAAATCCCTAAGAAGGAAGAGTCCAGGACCTGATGGTTTCACTGGTGACTTTTACCAAACAGTTAAAGAATTAATGCCAAACCTTAACTCTTCCAAAATTGTAGGGAAGGAGCACTGTCAAATTCATTGTACAAGGCCAGAATTACCCTCATACAAATGCAAGGCAAGGACACTATAAGTAGAGAAAACTACAGGCTGCTATCTCTAATGAATATTGATGTAAAATCTCCGAACAAAATTCTACATTCTGTAGCACATCAAGAGGATCATAACCGTTATCAAGTGGGATTTATCCATGGGAGGCAAAAATGATTCAACATATGCCAATCAATAAACACGATACTCCAGATTAATAGAATGAAAGATACAAATCATATCATCATCTCAATAGATGCAGAAAAAGCATTTGACAAATTTCAACATCCTTTCATGACTAAAAGGACAGGAGTTGGATTGCAAAAGAGTATGAAAGAACTTTTGAGGGTGGTGGAAATGCTCTATATCTTGATTATGGTGGCAGTTATAATGACATGAAAGTCATTGAAAAACTGTACTTTTAAAGTGGATGCATTTTATTGTATTCAAATTGTAACACAGTAAAATTGATTCAAAAAAGAGAAAATTGCAAGAAGAACCAATCTCAACTGTGATCTTCTTGCCCCTGCCCCTGAAACATTTTCCATAAATAAAATAGTTGTGTATTAAACAACCTCATTATTTTTTTTTAAGATTTTATTTATTTATTTGACAGACAGAGATCACAAGTAGGCAGAGAGGCAGGCAGAGAGAGAGGAGGAAGCAGGCTCCCTGATGAGCAGAGAGCCCGATGTGGGGCTCGATCCCAGAACCCTGGGATCATGACCTGAGCCGAAGGCAGAGGCTTTAACCCACTGAGCCACCCAGGCACCCAATCTCATTATTTTTAAATTACTACAGAAGGATGAATAAATGTGGGTTGTAAAAAATGCAGCACAACTCAGTAGTAAAAGAAATGGATCATTGATGCATGCAACAACTAGGATGGACTTAAGAGCATCATGGTTAGTGAACAAAACCAATTTCAGAGGTTATACATGACGCAGTCTTATTTGTTGCCTTCAGAATGACTCCACTGTAGAGTTGGAGAAGAGGTTAATGGTTGCCAGAAGACACAGAGGAAGGTGGGAAGAAATGCGTGTGAAGAAAGGAGTTCCTGTATGGTAGTGGGACACTTCTCTTTCATGATTGTGGTCATGATCACATGATCATGATCTTGATCACATACCACATACTACATGGTCAGATCACATAGATCTACACGTATAACAAAAACACACAGTATATGTAAAACTGCTGAAAGCTGAAAATGTTTGTAGTCCTATCCTGTTAACATTATTATACCAATGTCAATTTCCTGGTTTTGCTATTATGCTACAGTTGTTAAAGATGTTACTACGGTAGGAAGCTGGGTTGGTTTCAAGGAACTGCATACATTATTTTTGCAGTTTCCCGTGAACTTGTAATAATTTCAAAATAAAAAATTAGATGCCTTCTCACAGCATGATCATGAATTAATACATAACTGGGAATTCTAAAGTCATATTTTCTTGAAATGGAAGCTTAACAGTTATTTTTCTTATAAATTTGATATAATATGTTAAAAGCAAATACATACTGAGTCAGAAAACCCAGGATAATTAAATTTCCATGAAATAATGGGTCATTTTTATATTAAATTATTTTTATTAAGCAATAAACTCTGAAATCAGTTCAAAAGTTCCTTGGTTGATCACTATATAATTTGTTTACACACTGAATATTTAAAAGGACTCAAGTATTTTAAAAAGGCAAAATAAACTTTACTGAAATATTCACAAGTCCTTATGAACTTAAATCCTTAAAACTAATATGTTACCTAGAAATATAGAGAAATTTTTTTCTTAATTTAAATTTAATTATACAATATATAGTATTTTATTAGTTTCATAGGTAGTGTTCAACAATCCATCAGTTGTGTATAACACCCAGTTATACACATCGCAACACATGCCCTCCTTAGTTTTCAATAACATTTTAATTACAGGGGACAGATAGGATCCTTTCTTATATACCCTAGGGAATGTATAATCCCTGATGGGAAATTAATATTTATTGTCACAATTAGGAGGTTATAAACAGAGACACCAGTTTCTTCCCTATAGAGCTTAGCATGATGGTAAGGTCCTAAAGGACATGGACCTGGATTTCTCATATATAAGCCTTAAGCACATGCCTTGAGCTCTATGACCCGGTGGCACAGGTATCAAGTGTGTAGTTGCCCTTCATATTTTCTTAGTAAGTTTATAGCAACAAGTTTGATCTACAACCAAGAATGACTCCTGGAATGCTCAGACTGTGAGATCTGTGATGTGATCTTTGGCCAATAAAGGAAGAAGATCACATAGAGGGTCAGCACAGTTCTTTCAATGGAGGGAGAGTAAGTTAATCACATTTCTATTTATCTCTTATTCTCTCTGCTCTTAAAAATGAGGAAAAATATTTATATTGTATAACAAGAACTCAATGTATGAAGCTCTGACTATACCACCTGCATTATTCTGAGCATACCCTTTCTGTGTTGGCTTCATCCTTCATCTGGCAGCAAGATAGCTATACCAGTACCAAGTGACACATGCAGAATATAACAAGATCAAAGGAAGAGATTTATCTCTTTCCTAAGATAAAGTTTTTAATTGAAATACACATAGAAAAAAAGGTTATGTGTTATAAGCATACAGCCTGATACATTCTCATAAACTTTATTTAATCAATGTCCACATTAATTATCTTTCTCTTTCATGCCCTCCTACAAAACCAAGGAAAATATATCCACCTTCCTTTGTTCATTCTCTGTCCAGCTAAGATGGACCAGAGAAGGGGAGTGTATAGAAATACCTGAGTATATGATGAATTATAAATCTTAGGCTACCAAGGTTCTCCTCAATACTTGTTATCCATTACTGACTTCATGGATTCTTGAAGTAAGTTATCTGAAAACATTGTAGACTGGTAGGGATTCTCTTCTATGAAACACCATTGTGGTATGGTCTCTGCCCAAGAGGAATCCTTGCTTTCGTGGTAATTATGACAGGGAACTAAGGTATTGGGTAGGGTAATAGGAACATGAGAGTAGGAATGAGGAAGTGAAGGATCAGATAGATGAGTGGGAGGGAGAGCTGGGGATAGCTCCCCACTACCGAAGCTCACCAACAGGTAGCCTTTATCCTCAGCTGCTCCATCCTTGTATCTTCTAGTAAAGACGGAGCAGTTGTTTGTCAAGTGCTGCTCATGCAACAAGACAGAGTGGTTTTAATGTTGAAGGGTGTGTGTGCTAGTCCACTCTGACCCTGTGGAGCAAAGGAGGACTTATTTGCTGGTCTGAGTCTTCTTCTCATAAATAAGAGTGTGTAAGGAGAGGGAGGAGAGCTGGGGTTTCTTTCTTTTCTTTTCTTTTCTTTTTTATTTATTTGACACAGAGATAGAGAGCACAAGTAGGCAGAGTGGTAAGCAGAAAGAGAGGGAGAAGAAGACTCTCTGCTGAGCAGGGAGCCGATGCGTGGCTTGACCCCAGGACCCCAGGACCATGACTCAAGCCAAAGGCAGCCACACAAATGACTGAGCCACCCAGGCGCCCCAGAGTTGGGGTTTCTATTAACAGGACTTTCTTCTGTCCTCACAGATTTCCAAAGAGGACAATATTGGTTAGAAATGACTCCTCAGTGACTGAATTTCTTCTTGCTGGATTAACAGACCGCCCAGAGCTCCAGCAACCCCTCTTTTTCCTGTTTCTGATGATCTACATTGTCACTGTAGTGGGCAACCTTGGCTTGATCATTCTCATCGGTCTCAACTCTCACCTCCACACCCCCATGTACTACTTCCTCTTCAACCTATCCTTCATTGATCTCTGTTACTCTTCTGTTTTCACCCCCAAGATGCTGATGAACTTTGTATCAAGGGAGAACATCATCTCCTATGTCGGGTGCATGGCACAGCTGTTTTTCTTTCTCTTTTTTGTCATCTCAGAATGCTACATGTTGACCTCAATGGCCTATGACCGCTATGTGGCCATCTGTCATCCATTGCTGTATAGGGTCACCATGTCCCATCAGGTCTGTTGCTTGCTAACTGTTGCTGCATACATGATGGGATTTGCTGGAGCCTCTGCCCACACAGGCTGCATGCTTAGACTGACCTTCTGCCATGTCAATATCATCAACCATTACCTGTGTGACATTCTTCCTCTTCTCCAACTCTCTTGCACTAGCACCTATGTCAATGAGGTGGTAGTTTTGATAGTCGTGGGAATTAATATCACAGTACCCAGTTTTACCATCCTGATTTCTTATGTCTTTATCCTCACTAGCATTCTTCATATCAGATCTGCTCAAGGACGATCAAAAGCCTTCAGTACTTGCAGCTCTCACATCATTGCTCTTTCTCTTTTTTTTTGGGTCAGCAGCATTCATGTATCTTAAATATTCTTCTCCTGGATCTATGGAGCAGGGAAAAGTTTCTTCAATTTTCTATACTAATGTAGGGTCCATGCTCAACCCCTTGATCTACAGTTTGAGGAATAAGGATGTCAAAATAGCACTGAAGAAAGCCCTGATTAAAATCTGGAGGAGAAACACGTTCTAATTAGAAGCAGCAACAATATAAAGAAGCCCAGGTTTTTATTTTATAATTATTGGTGTTTTTCAAGATGAGACTATGTGCATAGCCATGTTGCTTCTATAGATTGTGTTATGTGTTGTTTAATAGACTTGCTTATCTTTTTCCTGATAGCTAATCTTGTCTTATTTTTCCTTCTGTATCTCCATCATGTGTGCAAGTTTACACAAATAACTAATACATTTTATAAATAGAAACTATGTACTGACATTTCAAATAACTTTTATGCTACTTTTGTTTCTGGGCTACTTCTAATATGGACAAATGTGGTTAGTTTTTTCATTTACATAAAGTTAAAATTAGAGCTCACTGATCTAGACACAAATAGTTTTTAACTATTATTTTTAATAATAACTGATATAGGCAGTAGCACTCGAAGAAATGCATTTCAAATTGTATATAAGGATTAAAGTAGGATCAAATCCCCCTAATATTGTCCTTTTGTTCTAATTTTCTTATCACTTTCTATGTTATTATTCTGACTTTCCTTTTTCCCTCCAGTAATTGCAAAATCTATACCAGGTACTTATGGCTTCTGAGATTGTCTATCAATCCACTGTACTTAATATCTAAGAGAATACACAGATTCCACTGTTCATTGCCAGTCATTGTAAGAAGGAATGATTAGAGAAATAATACATACGTATCTCAGGATCCCAGTAAGGGGTGAGTGGTTTATTGCATTATAAAACTTGCATTCTTTACCCTCCAAAATGATACCAAATATTTGGAAAAGAGCATATAGTTCTTATTGTAAAATTTGAAATTTATCACTTTAAGGAAAATACTGCACATGGTATCAGGAGAAACATTGTAGCCATTATTTTACTTACTCAGTGAAGTTTCCAATGAAAAATGGTGTGTATTAATAGTAATAAATTATATTCCTAGCAACATTTTGTGAATATACTTAAACCTTGCCCCACCAATAAGGTAATAAAGGTATTTAACTAGATGCTTTTTCCTATAGATTTCCTATCTCTCCAGTGCTTTTCACATTTGTGTATTTAGAATATCAAACATAGTGGGAGGTCAAGAAATACTTGTTGAATTGCATTCTTCAGATAACAACAATAATAAATTTAATGTTACAATAATTAGTAAAATATAATAATAGATAATAATAAATAATAAGTCAGAAAGAACTTTGGGGTATAACTTGTTTCTGGGATTGGACCATAGCAGTCATAGAAAGGTTCTGCTTAGCTCCTTTTCGAGAGAACTGGCTTTGGGAAGCATTGTTGACTGATAGTCTCTAGCTTATACTCCTGTGGATTCACTGTTGTGTTCAGGCAGAGTCCATGCTCGCTCTGAGATGTTCCCAGCCAGGGGCTTAGAATGATGGGTCATAGAGGAGCTGGCCAATAGCTGTGTAACACAGGTGTCTTCTGATAGGCAATCTTCCTTAGGTACTTCCTGTCATCCTAACAGACTTTGTAGGACTGCACTGTAGTCTGAGATTTTCCTACCATATCCTTCTCTTCTTTCTTAGGTGTCAGAGTTTCAGCCCAGTCTAAAGGCCTTTATCACTGACTCCCTCTCCCTCCCATTTTATCCTTCACAGTTTTTTACCACAATAAATGTCTTGCAGGTCTAATTATTTCTTGGCATTTGCTTCTTGATGACACAGAAGACTTACATAACTGATTTTAACATTTAGATTTAGGTTCTGATCATAAAGACAGATTGGTTTTGTTAGAAAACAGACCCAGGGCAGAGAATAGAATATTTGGAAACAGATTTTTCATTATTTAATCAATTAATTTTTTACCGTGTAACTAAGCAAATCTGTAGGCAAAGGAAAATCTTCTAAGCAATTGATTTTGTAAATAGTAGCTATTCATGAGGAAAGGAATGAACTTTGACATTAACATTAAATTTGTCAATGAAAGAAGAGAACTCTTTCATTATTTAAATATGAATTTAGTAGAGAAAGTCAATTATCATTATGGTTTCACTTACTTGTGGAACATATGGAATAAGATGGAAGACATTAGGAAAAGCAAAGGAAAAGTGAAAGGGGGGAAATCAGAGGGGGAGATGAACCATGAGACACTGTGAACTCCAAGAAACAAACTGAGGATTTTAGAGGGGAGGGGTGTGGGGGGCATGGGTGAGCCTGGTGGTGGGTATTAAGGAGGGCAGGGATTCATGGAGCACTGGGTGCATAAGCAATGAATCTTGGAACACTGCATCAAAAACCAATGATATATTTTATGGTGTTTAAGATAAAACAATAAAAAAAAGAAAAAAAATATGATTTCAGTTGCAAAGTTTTAAATGGTTGTAAAAATGGTGTAAAACTATCACTTATGTAAATAATTTCTCTTAAAATTTCTCAAAGATTGTAAAAGAAATTGGAAGTATAGTAGTTAAAAATTCTTGATCAGGAGTTACAAATAACTATTTCAAGTACAAAACCCGTTATAAAGAAATTATGTTCTGGAAGCAAGAACAAATTTTCATTAAGAATTATGGATCTATATATATTTTTATCATTTTTTAAAATTTATTTTCAGCATAACAGTATTCATTGTTTTTGTACCACACCCAGTGCTCCATGCAATCCATGCACCCTCTAATACCCACCACCTGGTTCCCCCAACCTCCCACCCTCCCACCTCTTCAAACCCTTCAGATTGTTTTTCAGAGTCCATAGTCTCTCATTGTTCACCTCCCCTTCCAATTTCCCCCAAATGCCTTCTCCTAACTCCCCATGTCCTCCATGCTATTTGTTATGCTCCACAAATAAGTGAAACCATATGATAATTGACTCTCTCTGCTTGACTTATTTCACTCAGCATCATCTCTTCCAGTCCCATCCATGTTGCTACAAAAGTTGGGTGTTCCTCCTTTCTGATGGAGGCATAATACTCCATCGTGTATATGGACCACATCTTCCTTATCCATTCGTCCATTGAAGGGCGTCTTGGTTCTTTCCACAGTTTGGCAACCGTGGCCATTGCTGCTATAAACATTGGGGTACAGATGGCCCTTCTTTTCACTACATCTGTATCTTTGGGGTAAATACCCAGTAGTGCAATTGCAGGGTCATAGGGAAGTTCTATTTTTAATTTCTTAAGGAATCTCCACACTGTTTTGCAAAGTGGCTGCACCAACTTGCATTCCCACCAACAGTGTAAGAGGGTTCCCCTTTCTCCACATCCCCTCCAACACATGTTGTTTCCTGTCTTGCTAATTTTGGCCATTGAAGAAGACACAAAAAGATGGAAGACCATTCCATGCTCTTGGATCGGAAGAATAAACATTGTTAAAATGTCTATACTGCCTAGAGCAGTCTATACTTTTAATGCCATTCCAATCAAAATTCCACCAGTATTCTTCAAAGAGCTGGAGCAAATAATCCTAAAATTTGTATGGAACCAGAAGAGACCCCGAATCGCTAAGGAAATGTTGAAAAACAAAAATAAAACTGGGGGCATCACGTTACCTGATTTCAAGCTTTAGTACAAAGCTGTGATCACCAAGACAGCATGGTACTGGCATAAAAACAGACACATAGACCAGTGGAACAGAGTAGAGAGCCCAGATATGGACCCTCAACTCTATGGTCAGTTAATCTTCGACAAAACAGGAAAAAATATACAGTGGAAAAAAAGACAGTCTCTTCAATAAATGGTGCTGGAAAAACTGGGTAGCTATATATAGAAGAATGAAACTCGACCATTCTTTTACACCGTACACAAAGATAAACTCAAAATGGATAAAAGACCTCAACATGAGACAGGAATCCATCAGAATCCTAGAGGAGAACATAGGCAGTAATCTCTTTGATATCAGCCACAGCAACTTCTTTCAAGATATGTCTCCAAAGGCAAAGGAAACAAAAGCCAAAATAAACTTTTGGGACCTCATGAAAATCAAAAGCTTCTGCACAGCAAAGGAAACAGTCAAGAAAACAAAGAAGCAACCCACGGAATGGGAGAAGATATTTGTAAATGACAGTACAGACAAAAGATTGATATCCAGGATCTATAAAGAACTCCTCAAACTCAACACACACAAAACAGACAATCAGGTAAAAAAATGGGCAGAAGATATGAACAGACACTTCTCCAATGAAGACATACAAATGGCTATCAGACACATGAAGAAATGTTCATCATCACTAGCCATCAGGGAGATTCAAATTAAAACCACATTGAGATATCACCTTACACCAGTTAGAATGGCCAAGAATTATGGATATATTTGAGAATATTATATAATAAAAAATATGTTTCCTTAAAGATGGATATTTTGACTTTTGAATAATCTGCATTAATATGTAGTGAATATGCTACCTTTTTCAGTTTTATCATCAAATATAACAGAATCCTGAACAGTTCATAAACATACATATATAGTTTAATAAATAATGCAAAAAGCTATGTAATTGCAAATTAAATCATAAAAGAGAATATCGTAGAGAATTTTATGCATTGTTTTTAGTTGTTTTCAATTAGTGATTAAATCCCAATAATCTAGCCCAAGAATACCAGAAAACAAAGTTGTTAAATTATTTTATTTAGTCAGCTTTGTTTTCGGATTTGATTAAGTGGTCAGGGGCATTCATTGTATAGTGATAGTGACTATATCATATAGTAACAGCTATTATGCCTTCAAATATTTTTCTGTCTCCTCTTCACCCTCTCTGAGCCTCCAGTTAGACATCTATTGGGCTGTTCGATGTCTTATGGCTCACTGATGCTCTATCCATTTTTTTCTAGTCGTCTTCTTTTTGTATTTCATTTTGGGTAGTTTCTATTGCTGTTCAAGTTCACACATCATTTCTTCTGCAGTATCTGATCTAGTTTTAACCCCATGCAGTATATATATATTTTTACATAAACTCTTTATTTTATATTTATAGAAAAATTACAAAGCTAGTACAGTTACAATGTATTCAATATCCAGTTCCTGCTATTATTTTACATTAGTCACAGTTAATGAACCAGTATTGATACATTCTTAGTTAAAGCACATACTTGATTCATATTTTCTTAATTTTCATCTAATGTCCTTTTTCATCTAATGTCCTTTTTCTATCATAGGATCCCACTTAGGATACCACGTTGCCCTGAGTAGTCATGTCTCACTAGGCTCCTCTTGCCTGCCATAGTTTCTCAGACTTCCCATGTTTTGGATTATCTTGACAGTTTAAAACGTATTCATCAGGTATTTTGTAGAATATCCCTAAATTGGGTTTTCTGATGTTTTCCTCATGATTTTTTGTTATTATGTATTTTTGGATTTGGCATACTTTTCATTTCATACATTGTATTTTTTAGGTCAAGGAGGTCAATTTCAGTATTTTCATATCTGTGTCTTTCCTTAGCATGTCATTTTTTTTTAAATCTTGTAGAACTTATAGAATATATTAGTAATAGCTCTTTTTTTGTTTTTATATACTAGTTTTATTTATTTTTTAAATTTCTAATTTAATTTCATTTTTAAATTTAATTTTATTTTTAATTTAATTTTATTTTTAAATTAAATAAATTAATTTATTTTTTCGGTTCCAAGATTCATTGCTTATGCACCACACCCAGTGCTCCATGCAATACGTACCCTCCTTAATACCCACCCCAGGCTCACCCAACTTCCCCCCCACCCCCCACAACCTTCAGTTTGTTTCTCAGAGTCCAGTCTCTCATGGTTCATCTCTTCCTTTGATTTCCCCCAACTCACTTCTCTTTTCCTTCTCCCAGTGTCTTCCGTGTTAATCTTTATGCTTCACAAGTAAGTGACACCATATGATAATTGATTCTCTCCACTTGACTTATTTAAAAGATTTTATTTATTTATTTGTGAGAGAGAGAGAGAGAGAGCATGAGAAAGTGAAAGAGAGCATGAGCAGTAGGGAGGGGCAGAGGGAGAAGGAAAAGCAGACTCCCCACTGAGGAGGGAGCTCAATGCTGAGCTTGATCCTGGGACCCCATGATCATGAACTAGGGCAAAGGCAGATGTTTAACTTACTGAGCCATCCAGGCACCCCTCTTATATACTAATTTTAAAATATGTGTTATTTCCTAGTATGTTTCTACAAGTTGAGTTTTTTTCATATTATACATGAAATTTTCCTACTTCTTTGCCTCCCTGGTTTTAAGCTAGTTTTGAATTGGGTTTTCTATAATTTTAACCATGAAATTTGCTATACTTTTAAACTGAAATTATTCATTTGCAAATATTACATACGAAAAAAATTGATATTAAATGTTGGTCATCACTATTGGTGATAAAAACAGAAACACATAGCTTAAATGATAGAGGTGAATTTTGTATTATTGTTTCTCTGGGATTTCTTTGTGTGTTTATGCCAACTTCAGTTAATTTCCCCTAGGCTTGAGAAGTGGAGTCAATATAAATCAAGATATCTAACACCCAACTCTTATCCTTTGTAAAATTACTGACCCATCTGGCTCAGTATTATGTCTCTGAGGGTTCCATGGAAAAATGTGGATGGACCTACTCATACTAATATTAGTGATTAGAGACATGTAACAAAAAACACACAGTAGGGGCATCTGGGTGGCTCAGTCAGTTAGGCATCCAACTCTTGATTTCAACTCAGATTATGATATCGGGGTTGTGAGATTGAGCCCCGCATTGGGCTTTGGACTCAGAAGTCTGCTTGAGATTCTCTCTCTCCCTTTCCCTCCCACACATGCATGTGCTCTCTTGCTCTCTCTCTCTAAAATAAATAAATCTTTAAACACACACACACACACATACACACACACACTAGTTTTCTCTAAATACTGATAGATCTGATGAACAATATATTATTTAAAATATTGAGCTATATTCATTTTTACACAAATACGTTTTACTTACAAAGTTTTATAAAAATGTCTCAACTTTTGTTTAGTAAGGTCTAACTTATATATAGTAAAATATACAAATATGCTGTATACACCTTGGTGACTTTTTGGCCTAAGTATAAGCTCAGTTTAATCACCGCCCAGAAAAAGATATGGACCATATCCATGAGCTCAGAAATTTCTCATGTCTCTTTCTGGCCAACAGCAACCCACATCTACCACTTGAGGGAAACATTGCTCTGAGTTCTATCACTTTAGAATAGTTTTGCCTGTTTTTAAAAATCTTATAAATAAAATCATACTGTTTGTGCTTTTTTGTGTCTGTCTTCTTTCTTTGACATAAACATTTTTATATTTTAACCATATCAGTGCATATATCAGAAAATTACTTCTATCCCATTGAATGTATTTTATCCAATTTACTCATCTATTCTCTTATTGATGGAAATTTGGGTATTATAAATAAAACTTCAATAAGTATTTTTGCATAATTTCTTTTGGATATACCCTAATTTCTCTAGATATATAGTTAACAGTGGAATGTCTGGATCCAAGGCTACATGTATGTGTATCTATTAGAAAGCTCGAATTTGGGGCACCTGGGTGGTTCAGTGGCTTAAGCATCTGCCTTCTGCTTAGGTCATTATCCCAGGGTCCTAGGATCAAGCCCCACATCAGGCTCTCTGCTTAGCAGGGAGTTTGCTTTCCTCCCCCTGTCCGCCTGTCTCTCTGCCTACTTGTGATCTCTATCTGTCAAATAAATAAAATCTTTAAGAAAAAAAGAAAAAGAAAGAAAACACCAATTTGTTTTCCAAAGTACTTGTGCAATTTTACTGTGTACACTGTACTTTGTACAGTATACAAAAGTTCTAGCTGTTCCACATCCACAGTACATTTGGTATTTTAGCTGTTCTGTTGTGCATACATTGGTATCTCATAAGAATTTGAATTTGCATTTCCTTAGGTCAAAGGATGCTGAAATAAAGTCTTTCAGATTTATTCATATTTGAGCCTCTATTGCTTCTTGGAATGACAACTTTAAAAAGTTTGCTAAAAAAAATGAATACCCAACTTTTGTAGCAACATGGACGGGACTGGAAGAGATTATGCTGAGTGAAATAAGTCAAGCAGAGAGAGTCAATTATCATATGGTTTCACTCATTTGTGGAGCATAGCAAATAGCATGGAGGACAAGGGGAGAGGGAGAGAAGGGAGTTGAGGGAAATTGGAAGGGGAGGTGAACCATGAAAGACTATGGACTCTGAAAAACAATCTGAGGGTTTTGAAGAGGTGGGGGGTGGGAGGTTGGGGGAACCAGGTGATGGGTACTAGAGAGGGCACGGATTGCATGGAGCACTGGGTGTGATGCAAAAACAATGAATACTGTTACGCTGAAAAGAAAAAAAAAATCTTAAAAAAAAGAAAAATCAATACTGAAATTTCCAACTATTACTGTAAAAAAATAATAAATAAATAAGTAAAAAGTGTGCTAATTGGACAGATTAAAATAAAAATAAAGCTGTCTTTGTACTCAGATGACATGATTGATTATCTCCATAAATTCCTCAAAACTGATAACAAGAACAACTACAAAAACAGACAAACTAAACCCCGAATTAGTAAGTGACTAAAAGCAAGTCACGGGACACAAAGTTAATACAAAAGTTAATTTCTTTACTATATATCAACAATTGGGTAATTGGAACTTGAAATGGAAAACACAGTACTGTTCATACTGCACCTCTATCACCATCCCTAGTAAAGAAGAAATACCTAGTTATAAACTTAACAAAATATGTGTCAGATCTAGATGTAGAAAACTACAAAACTTTAATAAAAGTAATCATAAAAGATCCAAATCAATGGAAAGATATTCTATGTTAATGGATTGGAAGATTCAATAACATTAAGATATCAATTCTTAACTTCATCTATGGAATCAATGTGATGCCCATCCAAATCCCAGTAAATTTTTGTGGATAGGAACAAACTGATTCTAAATTTATATGGAAAAGCAGAAGAGCCATAATATAAAATACAATACTGAAGGGGAAAAAAAAAAAAGTTGTAGGACAGACATTGTCCAACTTCAAGATCACTGCAAAGCTATAGTAATCAAGACAGTGTGATGAAAGAAAAGACACATAGAACAATGGATCAGAATAGAGAGCCCAGGAATAAACTTACAAAATGTAGACAACTAACTGGTCATTGACAAAGGAACAAAGGCAGTTCAAATTGAGAAATAGTAATCTTTTTAACAAACAGTGCTGGAAAAATCATTTTTTATGTCTAAAGATATTTAGACATAAACCTTATACTTTCAAGCACACAAGCCTCAAAATAGATCACAGACCTATTGTAAACTCAAAATTCAAAGTGTAAACTACAGGTCTCTTCTGATTCCATAATACTCCAAAAACTTCTAAAGGAACTCATTATAGAGAATTTAGGTGAATTTGGGTTTGAATTTGAGTTTTTAGATACAACACCAAAACATGATATGAAAAAAATTGATAAGTCAAATTTTATTAAAATTAAAAACTTCTCTGTGAACAACATTAAGAAAAGTCAAGCCACAGAATGGGAAAAAATATTGGCAAACACATACCTGATCAAGTTCTTGTGTCCACAATATACAAAGAGTTCTAAAACTCAACAATGAGAATACAAACAACTCATAGAAGGAGGCAAAGATCTGAACAAACACCTAACCAAAAAAGATATGCAGATGGAAAATAAACATTTGAAAATTTGCATGACATTATTTGTTTTTAGGGAATTTTTAATTCAAATAACAATGGGATACCACTGCAAATCTTTTTTTTTTTTTTTAAATTTAATTCTTTTCTGCTTAACAGAATTCATTGTTCATGCACCACACCCAGTGCTCCATGCAATATGTGCCCTCCATAGTACCTACCACCTGGCTCCCCCAACCTCCCACCTTCCACCCCTTCAAAACCCTCAGATTGTTTTTCAGAGTCCATAGTCTCTCATGGTTCATCTCCCCCTCCAACTTCCCTCAACTCCCTTCTCCTCTCCATCTCTCTATGTCCTCCATGTTATTTGTTAAGCTCCACAAATAAGTGAAACCATATGATAATTGACTCTCTCTGCTTCACTTATTTCACTCAGCGTAATCTCTTCCAGTCCCATCCTTGTTGCTACAAAAGTTGGGTATTCATCCTTTCTGATGGAGGCATAATACTCCATAGTGTATATGGACCACATCTTCCTTATCCATTCGTCCGTTGAAGGGCATCTTGGTTCTTTCCAGAGTTTGGCGACCATGGCCATTGCTGCTATAAACGTTGGGGTACAGATGGCCCTTCTTTTCATGACATCTGTATCTTTGGGGTAAATACCCAGTAGTGCAATTGCAGGGTCATAGGGAAGCTCTATTTTTAATTTCTTAAGGAATCTCCACACTGTTCTCCAAAGTGGCTGCACCAAGTTGCATTCCCACCAACAGTGTAAGAGGGTTCCCCTTTCTCCACATCCTCTTCAACACACGTTGTTTCCTGTCTTGCTAATTTTGGCCATTCTAACTGGTGTAAGGTGGTATCTCAATGTGGTTTTGATTTGAATCTCCCTGATGGCTAGTGATGATAAACATTTTTTCATGTGTCTGATAGCCATTTGTATGTCTTCATTGGAGAAGTGTCTGTTCATGTCTTCTGCCCATTTTTTTACATGATTGTCTGTTTTGTGAGTGTTGAGTTTGAGGAGTTCTTTATAGATCCTGGATATCAGCCTTTTGTCTGTACTGTCATTTGCAAATATCTTCTCCCATTGGGTTGCCTCTTTGTTTTGTTGACTGTTTTCTTTGCTGTGCAGAAGCTTTTGATTTTGATGAAGTCCCCAAAGTTCATTTTCGCTTTTGTTTCCTTTGCCTTTGGAGACATATCATGAAAGAAGTTGCTGTGGCTGATATCAAAGAGGTTACTGCCCATGTTCTCCTCTAGGATTCTGATGGATTCCTGTCTCACATTGAGGTCTTTTATCCATTTTGAGTTTATTTTTGTGTACGTGTAAGAGAATGGTCAAGTTTCATTCTTCTACATATAGCTGTCCAATTTTCCCAGCACCATTTATTGAAGAGACTGTCTTTTTTCCACTGTATATTTTTTCCTGCTTTGTCGAAGATTATTTGACCATAGAGTTGAGGGTCCATATCTGGGCTCTCTACTCTGTTCCACTGGTCTATGTGTCTGTTTTCATTCCAGTACCATGCTGTCTTGGTGATCACAGCTTTGTAGTAAAGCTTGAGATCAGGTTACGTGATGTCCCCAGTTTTGTTTTTCTTTTTCAACATTTCCTTAGCAATTCGGGGTCTCTTCTGATTCCATGCAAATTTTAGGATTATTTGTTCCAGCTCTTTGAAAAATACCAGTGGAATTTTGATCGGAATGGCATTAAAAGTATAGATTGCTCTAGGCAGTATAGATATTTTAACAATGTTTATTCTTCTGATCCAAGAGCATGGAATGGCCTTCCATCTTTTTGTGTCTTCTTCAGTTTCTTTCATGAGTGTTCTGTAGTTCCTCAAGTACAGATCCTTTACCTCTTTGGTTAGGTTTATTCCCAGGTGTCTTATGGTTCTTAGTGTTATAGTAAATGGAATCAATTCTCTAATTTCCCTTTCTGTATTTTCATTGTTAGTTTATAAAAAAGCCACTGATTTCTGTACATTGACTTTGTATTCTGCCACATTACTGAATTGCTGTATGAGTTCTAGTAGTTTGGGGGTGGAGTCTTTTGCATTTTCCATATAAAGTATCATTGCAAATCTATTACAATGACTACAGAATTGAGAAACTGGCAGTACCAGATGCTGACAAGGATGGGAGCAATAGGAGCTTTCATTCATTGCTGTTGGTAATACAAAGTGGTACAGCTACTTTTGAAAATAGTTTAGTTGTTTCTCATAAAAGCAAATTACAGTCTTCACTTACAATCCAGCAAACATGCTCCTAGATATCTCCCAATTGATTTGAAAATTCATGTCCATACAAAAACCTTCATCTGATTGTTTATAGCAGCTTTATTTATGATTGCCAAAAAGCAAACAAGATGTTCTTAAAAAGGTGAATGGATAGGGGTGCCTACGTGGCTCAGTTGGTTAAGCCTCTGACTCTTGGTTTTGGCTCAGGTCATGATCTCAGGGTCATGAGATCGAGCTCCACATAGGGCTCCATGATCAGTAGAGAGTCAGCTTGGGACTCTCCCTTTCTCCTTCCGTAGCTCACACATACTCTCTCTAAAATAAAAAAAAAATAAAATCTTTAAAAATAAATGACCAAGATGCCCTTCAACGGACGAATGGATAAGGAAGATGTGGTCCATATACACTATGGAGTATTATGCCTCCATCAGAAAGGATATGTACTCAACTTTTGTAACAACAAGGATGGGACTGGAAGAGATTATGCTGAGTGAAATAAGTCAACCAGAGAGAGTCAATTATCATATGGTTTCATTTATTTGTGGAGCATAACAAATAGCATGGAGGACATGGGGAGTTAGGAGAAGGGAGCTGGGGGAAATTGGAAGGGGAGGTGAACCATGAGAGACTATGGACTCTGAAAAACAATCTGAAGGGTTTGAAGAGGTGGGGGGGTGGGAGGTTGGGGGAACCAGGTGGTGGGTATTAGAGAGGGCACGGATTGCATGGAGCACTGGGTGTGGTACAAAAACAATGGATACTGTTATGCTGAAAATAAATTTAAAAAAATGATAAAAAAAGTAAATGACAATACAGACAAAGGGCTGCTTTCCAGGGTCTATAAAGAACTCCTCAAACTCAACACACACAAAACAGATAATCAGGTCAAAAAATGGGCAGAAGACATGAACAGATACTTCTCCAATGAAGACATACAAATGGCTAACAGGCACGTGAAAAAATGTTCATCATCACTAGCCATCAGGGAGATTCAGATCAAAACCACATTGAGACACCACCTCACACCAGTTAGAATGGCTAAAATTAACAAGACAGTAAACAACGTGTGTTGGAGAGGATGTGGAGAAGGGGGAGCCCTCTTATACTGTTGGCGGGAATGCAAGTTGGTGCAGCCATTTTGGAGAACAGTGTGGAGATTCCTTAAGAAAATAAAAATAGAGCTTCCCTATGACCCTGCCATTGCACTACTGGGTATTTACCCCAAAGATACAGATGTCATGAAAGAAGGGCCATCTCTACCCCAATGTTTATAGCAGCAATGGCCATGGTCACCAAACTCTGGAAAGAACCAAGATGCCCTTCAATGGATGAATGCATAAAGAAGATGGGGTCCATATATACTATGGACCATCAGAAAGGATGAATACCCAACTTCTGTATCAACATGCACGGGACTGGAAGAGATTATGCTGAGTGAAATAAGTGAAGCAGAGAGAGTCAATTATGATATGGTTTTGCTTATTTGCGGAGGATGAGGAATAACATGGAGGACATTGGGAGATGAAGAGGAGAATGGAGTTGGGGGAAATTGGAGGGGGAGACGAACCATGAGAGACTCTGGGCTCTGAGCAACAATCTGAGGGTTTTGGAGGGACAGGGGATGGGAGGTGGGGTGAGCTTGGTAATGGGTATTATGGAGGGTACATATTGCTTGGAGCGCTGGGTGTGGTGCATAAACAATGAATTCTGGAATACTGAAAATAAATTAAAAAAATAAATAAAAATAAAAAATAAAATATACTTCTCAGCTTGCTTTTAAAAGGGGAAAAAAAAGTGAATGGGTTAAGTTTGGTATATCTGTATAGGGGAATATTATTCAGACATAAAAAGAAATGAGCTATCGTGCTGTGAAAAACATGTAGGAGTATTGAAGACATATTTCCAAGTAAAAAAGCCATCTGGAAAGGCTATATACTATTTTGTTTCTAACTGTATGATATTCTGGAAAAGGCACAACTATAGAGACAGTATAAAGATCAGTGGTTGTCAGGTTTTTGGAGGGAGCAGTGAGGGATGAATAAAAGAAAGATTGGGGATTTTTAGGACAGTGAAAGTATTCTGTGTGATACTGTAATGATAGACAAATAATGCTATGTATTTCTCAAAACTTATAGAGCATTACAACACAAAGAATGAAGCTTAATGTTTGAAAATCTGTGAAATCATTTATGAAGTCAGGACAATACCAGGAGGGAACACATAATGAAAGGAGAATCTTAGTGTATTACAAAATTATGAAACTTCAGTGAAGGAGGTAAGGGAAATAGGAAGTAGAAATGAGTGAAATTTGTAAGACTGAAAGCAAAGGAACTGCTCATAAGCACTGTGCTCTGGTTGATGAAGTTGGTTTCTATGGGAGTATGGGTTAAGAATTCTGATACTGCTGTCCATGTATGCTGGAACTGACCAATTATGTAAATGGATAGTGGAAGGTGAGAGCCAGGTTTCTTGCTGTTGGAGTGGGAATTTACAAATACGTAGAATTAAAAGGAGGCTAGAATGATGAATGTGATAATAGTTTAGAGTTGGAGACATTAGTAAGAACTCATATTTAGCTTAATATAGATAAGGGTGCTACATATAGACATATTCATACATACATGTATATGCATCTGTTAGTATACAAACATATTTCTTTGTCTTGTCAACTGAAAGGGCCTTAAAGGAATGACACTCCTGTGGCAAGAAACACAGTTAGCATTGAGATCTTGTTTTCTAGTACCATTTTCTAATGAAAAGAATTTAATACTGTTCCAGGGAAGGTGATAACCTAGATGAGCCTGAAGCATCTTGTAATGCCACGAAGTAGGGAAGTGCTCTACACACACACACACACACACACACACACAATGGGGGTATTTCAAAGGGGTGTAGGAGCCAACCAAAAGAGCTCCATTGGAAAATTTGAGCTGGAAAATTTGAGTAAATAAAGTAGTATTGGATTATAACCCAGTGTATGATATAAGTGTGATAAATTGATAAAAATAAATAATTCAATAAATAACCTCCTATTCCTTAAGTGTGGGCTGCTCATAGTATGACTCCTTCCTAAAAGTATGGAAGTTGGGGTATGGAGAGCATGACTTTATAGTGGAGAAACCTGATAAACACTACTTCAGCCAAGTGATCAAGGTCACAATGAATATTCATCAATCATAAGGATAGTACATATTCTTGATATAATGTGGTGAAAATGGCATTACCTCTGTGACCTGCCTCTCCAAAGCCCATAACCCCAGTGTAATCATTACAAAATCATCAAATTCCAATAGAGGGACACCCTATAATAAACCGAGGAAGTGCTCTTCAAAACTGTAAGGTCATCAAAAACAAGGGAAGTGTGAGAAACTGTCAGAGCTGACAGGAACCTAAAGAGGCATGACAAATAAGTGTAATCTGGGATCCTGAAAAGAAAGACAATTAGATAAAAGCCATTTCTAAATCAATTATGGATTTCAATTAATAATGCCTCAATACTGGTTCATTTATTGTAATGAAAGTACCATATGATTATAAAATGTTAGTATTAGGACCAACTGGGTACAGAGGGGTATATGAGAACTCTGTACTATCTTGTCAATTTTTCCATAAATAGAAAACTTTTAAAAAGGTCTAAAAATATTAAAAACATGACACAAGAACTTGGGAGATGTAGCAAAGCTTGTCCCCAGAAAATAATTATAGCTACAAACATTATCTGAAATATGGTCTC
Source organism: Lontra canadensis (assembly GCF_010015895.1). NCBI lineage: Eukaryota > Metazoa > Chordata > Mammalia > Carnivora > Mustelidae > Lontra > Lontra canadensis. The sequence continues at coordinate 8,750,721 of NW_022631030.1, read as the reverse complement.
CCTATATCGGGAGGCAAAAATTGTTATCACCTCTGATGGGAAAGCAAGACTGAGAAGTCTGCACAAGCAAACCTTGTTGAACCTTATTTTTCTAGTTGCTTCTTCACAATTAGCTATCCTAGCTAAAGCCCCTTTGCCTTGTCATGTTTCCATAATTTGCTACTCTTTGTCCAACTTAGCATTTTAAGTACTTGGCTCTAAGCAGTTTCTTTTGGTCTTCACTTTTTTTTTTGTGAAGGCTTCCATGCACATGTAAAAATAATTAAAATGTGTATGTTTTCCCCCTATTAACCTGTCTTAAGTCAGTTTAATTCTTAGAACCAGCTGGAGACCGTAAGAGGGTAGAAGAGAAATTTTTCCTCTTCAGAATACAGTTTTCATAATTTTTCTACCTATATATGTACCAGGAACTTACAATTAGTTTAGTTTTACATATTTAAAAATTTATGCAGTTATTAAGGAGGACACGTATTGCATGGAGCACTGGGTATGGTGCATAAACAATGAATCTTGGAACACTAAGAAAAATAAAATAAAATTACAATATTAAAAAAATTTATGTTTTCATGCTGTGCCTGGCCTTTTGAATTTTTTTAAATTCTTTTAATTTATTTTCAGCGTAACAGTATTCATTGTTTTTGCACCACAACCGGTGCTACATGCAATCCATGCCCTCTCCAATACCCACGACCTCGTTCCCCCAAACTCCCACCCTCCGCCCCTTCAAAACCCTCAGATTGTTTTTCAGAGTCCATAGTCTCTCATGGTTCACCTCCCTTTCCAATTTCCCTCAACTCCCTTCTCCTCTCTAACTCCCCTTGTCCTCCATGCTATTTGTTATGCTCCACAAATAAGTGAAACCATATGATAATTGACTCTCTCTGCTTGACTTATTTCACTCAGCAAATCTCTTCCAGTCCCGTCCATGTTGATACAAAAGTTGGGTATTCATCCTTTCTGATGGAGGCATAATACTCCATCGTGTATATGGACCATGTCTTCCTTATCCGTTCGTCCGTTGAAGGGCATCTTGGTTCTTTCCACAGTTTGGCGACTGTGGCCATTGCTGCTATAAACATTGGGGTCCAGATGGCCCTTCTTTTCACTACATCTGTATCTTTGGGGTAAATACCCAGTAGTGCAATTACAGGGTTATAGGGAAGCTCTATTTTTAATTTCTTAAGGAATCTCCACACTGTTCTCCAAAGTGGCTGCACCAAGTTGCATTCCCACCAATAGTGTAAGAGGATTCCCCTTTCTCCACATCCCCTCCAACACATGTTGTTTCCTGTCTTGCTAATTTTGCCCATTCTAACTGGTGTAAGGTGGTATCTCAATGTGGTTTTAATTTGAATCTCCCTGATGGCTAGTGATGATGAACATTTTTTCATGTGTCTGATAGCCATTTGTATGTCTTCATTGGAGAAGTGTCTGTTCATGTCTTCTGCCCATTTTTTTATATGATTGTCTGTTTTGTGAGTGTTGAGTTTGAGGAGTTCTTTATAGATCCTGGATATCAGCCTTTTGTCTGTACTGTCATTTGCAAATATCTTCTCCCATTCCGTGGGTTGCCTCTTTGTTTTGTTGACTGTTTTCTTTGCTGTGCAGAAGCTTTTGATTTTGATGAAGTCCCCAAAGTTCATTTTCGCTTTTGTTTCCTTTGCCTTTGGAGACATATCATGAAAGAAGTTGCTGTGGCTGATATCAAAGAGGTTACGGCCCATGTTCTCCTCTAGGATTCTGATGGATTCCTGTCTCACGTTGAGGTCTTTTATCCATTTTGAGTTTATTTTTGTGTACGGTGTAAGAGAATGGTCGAGTTTCATTCTTCTACATACAGCTGTCCAGTTTTCCCAGCACTATTTATTGAAGAGACTGTCTTTTTTCCACTGTATATTTTTTCCTGCTTTGTCAAAGATTATTTGACCATAGAGTTCAGGGTCCATATCTGGGCTCTCTACTCTGTTCCACTGGTCTGTGTGTCTGTTTTTATGCCAGTACCATGCTGTCTATACTGCCTAGAGTAATCTATACTTTTAATGCCATTTCGATCAAAATTCCACCGGTATTTTTCAAAGAGCTGGAGCAAATAATCCTAAAATTTGTATGGAATCAGAAGAGACCCCGAATCACTAAGGAAATATTGAAAAACAAAAATAAAACTGGCGGCATCACGTTACTTGATTTCAAGCTTTACTACAAAGCTGTGATCACCTTTTGAATTTTTAATTAAAAATCATATGTGGGAGGGGGAGGAATCAAGATGGCAGAGAAGCAGCAGGCTGAGACTACTTCAGGTAGCGGGAGATCAGCTAGATAGCTTATCTAAAGATTGCAAACACCTACAAATCCAACGGGAGATCGAAGAGTAGAAGAACAGCAATTCTAGAAACAGAAAATCAACCACTTTCTGAAAGGTAGGACTGGTGGAGAAGTGAATCCAAAGCGATGGGAAGATAGACCACGGTGGGAGGGGCCAGCTCCTGGCAAGTGGCAGAGCCACGGAGCACAAAATCAGGACTTTTAAAAGTCCTGATTTTAAGCCCCTTCCGCTGAGGGACATCGCTCCAGAGGCTTAACCGGGGTGAAGCCCATGCGGGGTCAGCGTGGCCTCAGGTCCCGCAGGGTCACAGAAGGATCGGGGGTGTGTGAGTGTCGCAGAGCTTGCAGGTATTAGAACGGGGAAGCCGGCTACAGAGACAGAGCCGAGGAGTGACTCTCAGCTCGGGGTTACCTTGAACCAGTCGCAGGCTTGGTAAGCTCAGAGCGCGGCCGGAAGCCAGGGTGACCGGCGTAATTGGGCGCTGTTCTCTGAGGGCGTACTGAGGAGTGGGACCCCGGGCTCTCGGCTCCTCCAGGCCGGAGACTGGGAGGCCGCCATCTTCATTCCTGTCCTCCGGAGCTCTATGGAAAGCGCTCAGGGAACAAAAGCTCCCGAAAGCAAACCCGAGCGGATTACTCAGCCCTGCCCCTGTTAAGGGCGGTGCAACTCCGCCTGGGGCAAAGACACTTGAGAATCACTACAACAGGCCCCTCCCCCAGAAGATCAACAAGAAACCCAGCCAGGACCAAGTACACCTACCAAGGAGTGCAGTTTCAATACCAAGGAGAACAGCGGAATTCCAGAGGAGGAGAAAGCAAAGCACGGAACTCATGGCTTTCTCCCCATGATTCTTTAGCCTTGCAGTTAATTTAATTTTTTTTCTTTTTCAATTTTTTTCTCTTCTTCTGCTAAATTTTTTTAACTTTTACCCTTTTCTTTTTTAACATTTTTTAACTAATTTATCTAATATATATATATTTTTTTTCCTTTTTATATTTTTTCATTATTGGTTTTCTTTTTTTTATTTGTTTCTTTTTTTTTTTTTTTCTTTCTGAACCTCTTTTTATCCCCTTCCCCACCCCTCACGATTTGGGATCTCTTCTGATTTGGCTAAAGCATATTTTCCTGGGGTTGTTGCCACCCTTTTAGTATTTTACTTGTTCCTTCATATACTCTTATCTGGACAAAATGACAAGGCAGAAAAATTCACCACAAAAAAAAAGAACAAGAGGCAGTACCAAAGGCTAGGACCTAATCAATACAGACATTGGTAATATGTCAGATCTAGAGTTCAGAATGACGATTCTCAAGGTTCTAGCTGGGCTCGAAAAAGGCATGGAAGATATTAGAGAAACCCTCTCGGGAGATATAAAAGCCCTTTCTGGAGAAATAAAAGAACTAAAATCTAATCAAGTTGAAATCAAAAAAGCTATTAATGAGGTGCAATAAAAAATGGAGGCTCTCACTGCTAGGATAAATTAGGCAAAGAAAGAATTAGCTATATAGAAGACCAAATGACAGAGAATAACGAAGCTGAGCAAAAGAGGGACAAACAGCTACTGGACCACGAGGGGAGAATTCGAGAGATAAGTGACACCATAAGACGAAACAACATTAGAATAATTGGGATTCCAGAAGAAGAAGAAAGAGAGAGGGGAGCAGAAGGTATATTGGAGAGAATTATTGGAGAGAATTTCCCCAATATGGCAAAGGGAACAAGCATCAAAATCCAGGAGGTTCAGAGAACCCCCCTCAAAATCAATAAGAATAGGTCCACACCCCGTCACCTAATAGTAAAATTTACAAGTCTTAGTGACAAAGAGAAAATCCTGAAAGCAGCCCGGGAGAAGAAGTCTGTAACATACAATGGTAAAAATATTAGATTGGCAGCAGACTTATCCACAAAGACCTGGCAGGCCAGAAAGAGCTGGCATGATATATTCAGAGCACTAAACGAGAAAAACATGCAGCCAACAATACTATATCCAGCTAGGCTATCATTGAAAATAGAAGGAGAGATTAAAAGCTTCCAGGACAAACAAAAACTGAAAGAATTTGCAAACACCAAAGCAGCTCTACAGGAAATATTGAAAGGGGTCCTCTAAGCAAAGAGAGAGCCTAAAAGTAGTAGATCAGAAAGGAACAGACACAATATACAATAACAGTCACCTTACAGGCAATACAATGGCATTAAATTCATATCTCTCAATAGTTACCCTGAATGTTAATGGGCTAAATGCCCCAATCAAAAGACACAAGGTATCAGAATGGATAAAAAAACAAAACCCATCTATATGTTGCCTACAAGAAACTCATTTTAAACCCAAAGACACCTTCAGATTTAAAGTGAGGGGGTGGAAAAGAATTTACCATGCTAATGGACATCAGAAGAAAGCAGGAGTGGCAATCCTTATATCAGATCAATTAGATTTTAAACCAAAGACTATAATAAGAGATGAAGAAGGACACTATATCATACTCAAAGGATCTGTCCAACAAGAAGATCTAACAATTGTCAATATCTATGCCCCTAACGTGGGAGCAGCCAACTATATAAACCAATTAATAACAAAATCAAAGAAACACATCAACAATAATACAATAATAGTAGGGGACTTTAACACTCCCCTCACTGAAATGGACAGATCATCCAAGCAAAAGATCAACAAGGAAATAAAGGCCTTAAATGACACACTGGACCAGATGGACATCACAGATATATTCAGAACATTTCATCCCAAAGCAACAGAATACACATTCTTCTCTAGTGCACATGGAACATTCTCCAGAATCGATCACATCCTCGGTCCTAAAGCAGGTCTCAAGCAGTATCAAAAGATTGGGATCATTCCCTGCATATTTTCAGACCACAATGCTCTGAAGCTAGAACTCAATCACAAGAGGAAATTTGGAAAGAACCCAAATACATGGCGACTAAACAGCATCCTTCTAAAGAATGAATGGATCAACCAGGAAATTAAAGAAGAATTGAAAAAAGTCATGGAAACAAATGATAATGAAAATACAATGGTTCAAAATCTGTGGGACACAACAAAGGCAGTCCTGAGAGGAAAATATATAGCGGTACAAGCCTTTCTCAAGAAGCAAGAAAGGTCTCAGGTACACAACCTAACCCTACACCTAAAGGAGCTGGAGAAAGAACAAGAAAGAAACCCTAAACCCAGCTGGAGAAGAGAAATCATAAAGATCACAGCAGAAATCAATGAAATAGAAACCAAAAAAACAATAGAACAAATCAGCGAAACTAGGAGCTGGTTCTTTGAAAGAATTAATAAGATTGATAAACCCCTGGCCAGACTTATCAAAAAGAAAAGAGAAAGGACCCAAATAAATAAAATCATGAATGAAAGAGGAGAGATCACAACTAACACCAAAGAAATACAGACAATTATAAGAACATATTATGAGCAACTCTATGCCAACAAATTTGACAATCTGGAAGAAATGGATGCATTCATAGATACATATAAACTACCAGAACTGAACCAGGAAGAAATAGAAAGCCTGAACAGACCCATAACCAGTAAGGAGATTGAAACAGTCATCAAAAATCTCCAAACAAACAAAAGCCCAGGGACGGATGGCTTCCCAGGGGAATTCTACCAAACATTTGTAACAAGACAGAAGAAAGAGAAATTAAGGAGTCAATCCCATTTACAATTGCACCCAAAAACTATAAGATACCTAGGAATAAACCTAACCAAAGAGACTAAGAATCTATACACAGAAAACTATAAAGTACTCATGAAAGAAATTGAGGAAGACACAAAGAAATGGAAAAATGTTCCATGCTCCTGGATTGGAAGAATAAATATTGTGAAAATGTCTATGCTACCTAAAGCAATCTACACATTTAATGCAATTCCTATCAAAGTACCATCCATTTTTTTCAAAGAAATGGAACAAATAATCCTAAAATTTATATGGAACCAGAAGAGACTGCGAATAGCCAAAGGAATATTGAAAAAGAAAGCCAAAGTTGGTGGGCATCACAATTCCGGACTTCAAGCTCTATTACAAAGCTGTCATCATCAAGACAGCATGGTACTGGCACAAAAACAGACACATAGATCAATGGAACAGAATAGAGAGCCCAGAAATAGACCCTCGACTCTATGGTCAACTAATCTTCGACAAAGCAGGAAAGAATGTCCAATGGAAAAAAGACACCCTCTTCAATAAATGGTGTTGGGAAAACTGGACAGCCACATGCAGAAAAATGAAATTGGATCATTTCCTTACACCACACACGGAAATAGGCTCAAAATGGGTGAAGGACCTCAATGTGAGAAAGGAATCCATCAAAATCCTTGAGGAGAACACAGGCAGCAACCTCTTCGACCTCAGCCTCAGCAACATCTTCCTAGGAACATCGCCAAAGGCAAGGGAAGCAAGGGCAAAAATGAACTATTGGGATTTTATCAAGTTCAAAAGCTTTTGCACAGCAAAGGAAACAGTTAACAAAACCAAAAGACAACTGACAGAATGGGAGAAGATATTTTCAAATGACATATCAGATAAAGGGCTAGTGTCCAGAATCTGTAAAGAACTTAGCAAACTCAACACCCAAAGAACAAATAATCCAATCAAGAAATGGGCAGAAGACATGAACAGACATTTCTGCAAAGAAGACATCCAGATGGCCAACAGACACATGAAAAAGTGCTCCATATCACTCGGCATCAGGGAAATACAAATCAAAACCACAATGAGATACCACCTCACACCAGTCAGAATGGCTAAAATTAACAAGTCTGGAAATGACAGATGCTGGCGAGGATGCGGAGAAAGGGGAACCCTCCTACACTGTTGGTGGGAATGCAAGCTGGTGCAACCACTCTGGAAAACAGCATGAAGGTTCCTTAAAATGTTGAAAATAGAACTACCCTATGACCCAGCAATTGCACTGCTGGGTATTTACCCTAAAGATACAAACGTAGTGATCCGAAGGGGCACGTGCACCCGAATGTTTATAGCAGCAATGTCTACAATAGCCAAACTATGGAAAGAACCTAGATGTCCATCAACAGACGAATGGATAAAGAAGAGGTGGTATATATACACAATGGAATACTATGCAGCCATCAAAAGAAATGAAATCTTGCCATTTGCGACGACGTGGATGGAACTAGAGAATATCATGCTTAGCAAAATAAGTCAATCGGAGAAAGACAACTATCATATGATCTCCCTGATATGAGGTAGAGGAGATGCAACATGGGGGGTTAAAGGGGTAGGAGAAGAGTAAATGAAGCAAGATGGGATTGGGAGGGAGATAAACCATAAGTGACTCTTAATCTCACAAAACAAACAGAGGGTTGCAGGGGGGAGGGGGTCGTGGGGGTGGGATTATGGACATTGGGGAGGGTATGTGCTATGGTGAGTGCTGTGAAGTGTGTAAACCTGGTGATTCACAGACCTGTACCCCTGGGGAAAAAATATATGTTTATAAAAAAATTTAAAAAAATCATATTTGGTATTTATTCTTTTCACATAGATGTAGTAGTTATTCATTTGCTTTCATTCTGGACTGCCAGGGTCTGTCTAGGGAGTATCTGCTCAGATCATTTGGCATTTAACTGACCCCTTCCCCAAATCTCTTACACCTTCTCCATCGCCCTTTCTTTTGTTAAAGTAGGCTTGAATTTTTTCTTTTTTTTCCCCTTTTCTGAAAGCCATGCACCTTTATTGAGACCCAGAACATGTTGTTCTGTCTATACTAAAAAGGGCATTCACCTGTGAATAAACTGTGGTAGTTGCAGACACCTGCCACATTCTAAACACTGAATAATGTCCTAAGGTTTTTCTCCTCAAAATTTGGTCAACTGAACAGCAGCTTCTGCATTAGCTGGGAGGTTATCAGACTCAAAACCAAGTACCCCACTCCAGATTTACTGAATTAGATTCTGTTTTCCCTTTTCCCTCTTGGAACTTGAAGATTTAATTTTCTTTTTACTACCTCTGGTATTTACGTTAAAAAATATATTAACTAATGTTTCTGGATGTTATAGCAGGTTAGTTCAGTGTGACATAATCCTGCAAATTAAGAATCTATTCAGTTACAAATAAGTTTTCCTCTTCTGTATGATAATGCACTATAAGGCTTAAATTACCACTGAATTTGAAAAATTAGAACATACAGGGCTTGAGTTGCTTAAAAAGGAGTCAAGAGATGGTTTGGTATATCTCATGAAAAGGGTGATTATTTGATATACTTTGTTATAATTAAATTAGGCTAAGGTGACATTTATGTAGATGGAACAAAGGAAATGAATGAAATAGTTTTGCAATGTAAGGATAAACTCAGGGACTCTCTACTCTCATTCTGTATTTGCACTATTAACACTGGTTATATTAAAGGTGAAAGAATGACTTTCAATTCTAGGTTAGAACCTTAGCATAAAACTCTTCTTGCAATATGATTTGATATAATATGAACTTAGAAGGAGTGTTTCTTGTTCTTACATCACCTGAATAAGAGTTCTTAGCATTTCCATAGAAAACACAATATTTAATGAATCTCCAAGGTCCTCATCATTGCTGCAACCCAAGGAATGTCTGTCTTGTGGGATATATTTCAAATTTGTCACGAGGAATGTTTAGTTCCCTTGTAATTTTGAGGAGTCTGAATATAATAATTGGAACCCATTTTAGTAATGGTTGGGTTTTAAATTATCCTAAGTATAAAACCCATATGGGGGATTTCCCAAATATTTTTCTTGACCTCTGCTCTTTTTCTCTTTACCCTCTCTCTGATTGAGTTCACATAATGTTATGGCTTTAACCTTTAGAGAAGTAATTCTCCAAATCTTTTTTTTTTTTTTTTTCATATTCTGGTCTTTTGTCTTGAACTTTAGTTAGCTTTCATTAGGCTGTATACTTCTACTTGGATGTCCAGTTGGCAACTCAAGTCCACCATGTTCAAAACTGAATGTATACATTTACAAATATTTGTACTCTTCCTGAGTTCTCTGTGTTTATAGTAACACCATAGTTTATCCAAACACCTACGTGAGTATCTTTGGGAATTTTTTGTCTATTTCTATCCCCTTTGTGGGAAGTCCTGAACACATAGTATAATGGACAAAAAGCAGACAATGTCTACCTGGACCTTAACCTAAATGTGAAATTGGGTCCACAGGGACACTCTTCACCACTTTTCCACAGAAATGTGTTGAAAAAGTTTTTACAACTCAGAACTATGGCTTCCAGAAGGGTAATCAGACTGTACTGATGAGATAGTTTCTGTTGAAGTAGCTACGTTAGAGGACTGTAGTCAGTCTTGGGTGTGGGGGGGGCTCTAGAGTTTTGTGGTGGGGGAATTCTTCCACACAGGAAGTTGATGAAATCTCTACCAATAATTCTGAGATTTTTAACCCAAGCCAATGCATCCCTATTGCATAGCTGAGAACCAATCTGAATTCCAATGTCAAAATTTCACTGATGGGTCTCCATGCTTCTTTGTAGAGACTGGTGATGGCGGTGGCTGTGTTGGAAGGGGACCCAGAAAGAAAGTCCTGGCTGCTGACACATTCAGTCTTTGTAGAGCTGGGCGATGGTGGTGACTGAGTTTCTGAAGATGTGTTACAGCTTCTGCTGCTTGTGCTCTGGCAGCGTGGTGGCCGCCACCTCCTCCTGCATTTTGGCTCCTACTTGGAGAACCAGTGCTTGGGCCTCTGCTCCTGGTTCAGGGCCTCATCTTCCTTCTTGTGCTCCTATATCCCCTGTGACCTCTGGCGGCTTAGACAGTACAGCTGCAGCCATATGCTCCTCATGTGGGACCCCCTGCATAGGAGTGCTGTCATTGAGCAGCCTGGTCATGACTCCTTGTAGCCATCCAGGCCTCCAGCACACCTCAGCCCCATATGGCTGGGGATGATCCCCACCCCGGGGCTTCCCCACCTCATGGGCCCTGCTAAAGGTCACCTTGGACCTATGGACCTTTACCACCCTCACCTCCCCAGCAGAGTCATCTACTACACCCGCCATGGTGCTACTGACCACCAGGTCCACCTGAAAGATTCAAGGTATTGTTTCTTTTTTATTACACTTTTTTGTCTTTGGTTTTTAGAAATTTGACTATTTTGTGTTTTGGTGTGGATTTCTTTGGGTGTAATCCTGTTTGAATCTGTACATTTGTGTCTTTTGCCAAATTTGGGAAATTTGGAAACTTCCTGCAAATTAAACACTCTTTTAGCGCAGTTTCTCTTCTCTTTCCAGGACTGTGGTGACATGAATATTGGATTTTTTTTTTTTGTTATAGTGCTATAGGCCTCTTAGACTCTCTTCAGTTTTTTCCCAGTTACTTTTTTGTATGCTCTTCAGATTGTGTAATCTTTCTTGTTCTACCTTCTAATTCATTGATTCTGGTCCATTTTGTTGTTGAGTCCATTCACAAAGTTACTAATTGGAGCTAAAATTTCCCTTTTGTTCTTCTTTGTTTCTCTTATTTCTTTGCTGACATTTTCTGTTTCTTAGCTGAGACTTTGCATTTTTTAATTTGTTTCAAGTGTGTTCATAATGTTTATTGAAACATCTTTATCATGACTTTCAAGTAAGTCTAACATCTCTGACTTCTCAATGTTGGCATCTGTAATTGTCTTTTTTCATTTAGTATATAGTCTTCTTTGTTCTTGGTATGACAAATGACTTTTGATTGAAACCTGCCCATTTTCATATTATATTATGAGACTCTGGATCTTATTTTAATCTTCATTTTAGTCTGTGTTTTTTGTTTTGTTTCATTTTGTTTTGTTTTCCCCTAACACTGCCCCAGTGGGAGAAGGGAGGGATTGTTATTACTGCAGGTTGAATTAGAAATTTATGTTCCCCTCTCAGCCTTTGTTGACATTCAAAGGTGGAAACCCCTCAATACACTGAATGGAAATGGGAATTCTGGCTCCCCACATATTCTTCACAGATGCTGTGGTGAGGGTGGTCTCACTGATGCTGGGTAATTAGAAGTCCTGACTTTCCACTAGGCCTCCTCTGACGACTTCCGTGCATGCACACACGTGTGTGTGTGTGTGTGTGTGTGTGTTTTGTTGATACAACTTAACGTAACCTCATGAGGGTAGACAGGTTCCCACTCCGTCTTTGTTACCATGAGTGTAAGTGGAGCCAGTTTTTTTTTTTTTTTAAGTATTATTTTAATTTTTTAGGTTGTCCCTATCCTGGTCTTTTGCCTAGAGAGAGGTAGCTTTTGTCTGGTCTTTATCAATTTGTCAATTTAATTTTTAAAAATATATGTGCTTATTGAAACTTTTTGTTGCCAGCTTCTCCAAATTTGGCATGTAGGATGCAAAAAGTAATCCAGGGAACTGACTGTGAGTCCCCAGTTCTGTTACAAGTGTATCTCTTCCTCTCTACCTTTAAGAAATGTCTTATGTTTGTTTTATATATATAATGTCCAGGGTTTTTAGTTGTGATAAGAGGAAGAATAAGAGAAAATATACCATCTCCACCCTCCCAGGAGCAAGAGTCCTATTTGGTTCTTTTCAAATTTTCTGCCTGTTAAAATATTTTATTTTATAATTTGTTTTAAGAATATTTGTCATTGCTTATTGAAACAGTTTTATGTTTACTGCATTAAAATTCTTGTCAAATAATTCTAACATCTGGATTATATATAGAGAGAAAAATATAGAGTGAGAAATTTTTTTCACTAATGAAATTTTTCTGTTCCTGGATCCTAGTAGGATTCTGCAATGCATTTAGTTGTTATTTCTCCTTAGTCTTCCCTGATCTCTATTTTCTCAGTCTTTGCCTTTTTTTTAATGACTATAATGATTTTGAAGAGTATAGGTAGATATGTTGAATAATGCCCTTATTTGGGTTTGTGTGCTGCTTTTTGATTATTAGATTGGGTTGTACATTTTAGAAAGAATAACGTAGAGTGAGGCGCCTGTCATGGTCTGTTGGATATCAATATGACATCGCTAGTGATGTTAACTTTGGTGAATTGCTTAAGGTGGTGTCTGTCAGGGAGAAAAATACACTGTTTTCCCCCTTTCCATACTCAGTCCTTTGGAATCAAGTCATTAAGTCTAGGGGAGAGGAATTAAGCTCTATGTCCTTGAGAGGAGTTATTCTTGAAATTCTTCTCAAAGGACATTTGTTCTTTCTCTCCCATAACAATATAGATCCATGGATATTGAATTTATTTTTGGGGCATCATACTTAGTCAAAAAGCTAAACTCAGGGGTCCATCGACAGATGACTGGATAAAGAAGATGCGATACACACACATACAATGGAATATTACTCAACCATCAGAAAGAATGAAATCTTCCATTTGCAACAACATGGATGGAACTAGAGGGTATTAGGCTAAGCCAAATAAGTCAGTCAGAGAAAGACAAACACAGTATGATTTCACTCATATGTGGAATTTAAAAAACAAAACAGATGAACATAGGGGATGGGAAGGAAAAATAAAATAAGATGAAAACAGAGAGGGAGGCAAACCATAAGACAGAGTGAACTCTAGGAAACAAACAAGGTTGCTGGAGGGGAGGGGAGTGAAGGGATGGGGTAACTGGGTGATGGGCCTTAAGGAGGGCACATGGTGTAATGAGAACTGGGTGTTATATGCAACTGATGAATCACTAAATTCTACCCCTGAAACTAGTAATATACTATATGTTAACTAAATTGAATTTAAATAATTTTAAAAAACCACAAATATTCACCAAAGCAAAAAAAAAAAAAAGCTAAATTCAGAGGTTACATGTTATATGATTTCATTTCTTGTTCTCTAAAAGCATCAATTGTAGAGATGGAGAACAGGTTGGTGGTTGCTGGAAGATAAATGCAGGGGAGGGGGATTGGTGTGACTATAAAGGGGTAGAATAAAGTAATGGAACTTCTGTATCCTAATTGTGATGGTCATTACATGAATCTATACAAGGGATCAGATTGAATTGATCTACGCACAGTCACACACACACACACACCAGAAACACTCAGTACATGTAAAACCACTGAAAACTGAAGAACATCTGCAGCCCTAAAGTCTAGTTATTGTACCGAAGTCAGTTTCCTGGTTTTGCTTTTATACTACAGTTGTTGAAGATGTCACTGTGATAGGAATCTGGATGGAGTTCAAGGGAATCCGTATATTATTTTTACAATTACCTGTGAATCTATACTCATTTAAGAAAAATTTAGATGCCTTCTCACAAGCACAAGTAGAAATTAATATATATGCTGAAATTCTAAGGTAATATTTTCTTGAAATGGGAGCCTACTAACACTTACTTTTCTTATAGATTTACTTTTAAATGTTGAAAGCAAAGACATATTGAGTCAGAACAGTTTCATGGGATAACGGATTCTTAGTCTATCAAATAACTTCTCATTAAACAATTATCTGCAAACACAATTAAAAATATCCTTTCACTATATGCCTATAAAATATGCATAAACAATGATTATTTGAAGGTTCTCAAAATATTAAAAAGAGCATAATAAATAAACTTTACTGTTCAGTTCACAAATTCTGGCTAAAACAAATGTGTTACCTAGAAAGATAATTAGTGACATTTTTTAGATTCTATTTATCTGCATCTTTATAAGGGACAGCAGAGGGTCCTTTCTTGTAAAACCTGGGGAATATATAATCCCTGATGGGAAATTAGCATTTACTGTCACAATTAGGGTGTAAACTCAGACATCAATTTCTTCCCTATAGAATATATCATGATAGGAAGATCTTAGGGGAGACCTATACCTAGATTTCTAATGAGGTCCAAAAGAATTATAAGCCTTATGCAAAAGCCTTGTTCTCTATGACATGGTACGTCTGATGTCAGCTCCGTGGTTTCCCTTCGAACTCTCTTAGTAAATTTACAACTAGAAGTTTGATCTACTCTTCAGACCAACTCCTGGAATATTCAGTCTGGGAGATCTATGCTATTGCTCTTTTGCCTATAAATGAAGAAGATCCTGTGACTGTATCTGCTTAGTTTTGATATTATAAAAGCCAGTTCCTACAGGACAGTGGAGGTGAAACTCACAAAGACTCTACACTGAGTTCTCACAATGGAAGGAAAGCGAGTTATGCAAGTTTCTATTTTTCTCTCACTCTGTTGCTGAAAAATGGTGAAAAGTATTTATTTTTAATAACAAGAAACTCAAATATGCAACTCTGACCTTACTGACTGCATTATTCTCAGCACACCCTTCTGGTGTTGGGATCATCCTCAGTTTGGTAGCAGGAGACCTACAGCAGCTTCAAGTGACATGGTCAGAAAATAGGCACATCGGAGGAAGAAAAGTTTTGTTTTTTTTTTTCCCTAGAAATATTTTTTTGCTGAAATATACTATAGATATGGAAAAGTTTACATGTCATAATCAGTATACAGCTTGATATATTTCTACAAATGTTACTAATTTAATCAACATTCAAATATTTCATGCCCTCCTACAAAGCAAAGGAAACTCATCTACTTTGCTTTGTTCATCATCTTTCCAGCTAGGATGGAACAAAGGAAGTGAATGTGTAGAAGCACCCAGAGTCTAGTTAACTACAAATCTTAGGCTACCAAGGGTCTCCTCAATAAGTGTTATCAGTAATTGACTTTGTGGATTCTTGTAGTAAAGGATTTGGAAATCCTCTGAGACACTTCCTTCTAGGAAGCAAAACATCTGGATGGTTGCTACCCTAGCAGATTTTTCTCTTTTTTGATAGTCATCATGGGGGCACTGACGTATTTGGTAGGGTAATGGAAACATGAGTAGGAATTAGGAAGTGAAGGATAGGATGAGTGGGAAGCAGAGATGGGGATAGCTCCCCACTACCAAAGCTCACCAACAGGTAGCCTTTATCCTCAACTGCTCCATCCCTGTATCTTCTAGTAAAGACGGGAGCAGTTGTTTGTCACGTGCTGGTCATGCAACAAGACAGAGTGGTTTTAATGTTGAAAGGTGTATGTGCCAGTCCACTCTGACCCTGTGGAGTGAAGGAGGACTTATGCTGGTCTGAGTCTTCTTCTCATAATTAAGAGTGTGTACGGAGGGGTAGAAAGCTGGGGTTTCTATTAACGGGACTTTCTTCTGTCCTCACAGATTTCCAAAGAGGACAATATTGGTTAGAAATGACTCCTCAGTGACTGAATTTCTTCTTGCTGGATTAACAGACCGCCCAGAGCTCCAGCAACCCCTCTTTTTCCTGTTTCTGATGATCTACATTGTCACTGTAGTGGGCAACCTTGGCTTGATCATTCTCATCGGTCTCAACTCTCACCTCCACACCCCCATGTACTACTTCCTCTTCAACCTATCCTTCATTGATCTCTGTTACTCTTCTGTTTTCACCCCCAAGATGCTGATGAACTTTGAATCAATGGAGAACATCATCTCCTATGACGGGTACATGACACAGCTGTTTTTCTTTCTCTTTTTTGTCATCTCAGAATGCTACATGTTGACCTCAATGGCCTATGACCGCTATGTGGCCATCTGTCATCCATTGCTGTATAGGGTCACCATGTCCCATCAGGTCTGTTGCTTGCTAACTGTTGCTGCATACATGATGGGATTTGCTGGAGCCTCTGCTCACACAGGCTGCATGCTTAGACTGACCTTCTGCCATGTCAATATCATCAACCATTACCTGTGTGACATTCTTCCTCTTCTCCAACTCTCTTGCACTAGCACCTATGTCAATGAGGTGGTAGTTTTGATAGTCGTGGGAATTAATATCACAGTACCCAGTTTTACCATCCTGATTTCTTATGTCTTTATCCTCACTAGCATTCTTCATATCAGATCTGCTCAAGGACGATCAAAAGCCTTCAGTACTTGCAGCTCTCACATCATTGCTCTTTCTCTTTTTTTTTGGGTCAGCAGCATTCATGTATCTTAAATATTCTCCTGAATCTATGGACCTGGGAAAAATTTCTTCAGTTTTCTATACTAATGTGGTACCCATGCTCAATCCTCTGATCTACAGTTTGAGGAACAAGGATATCAAGGTTACACTGCAGAACACCCTGATTAAAATATGGAGAAGAAACATGCTGTAATTACAAGGCATAGTGTAAAGGAATTTGATTTTTAAAAATTTTTGTTAGTATTTTTCAGGAAGAGGTTTTGATCATTATCAATATTTATGCAGATTGTGTTATCTGTGTTTTAATAGATTCATCTTATCATTTCCCTTATGTCATTTCCCTATGTTATCTCATTTTTTGCTTCCATATTCCTGCACCTGATAATAGTTTACTAAATAACTAATAACTAATAACTAATAACATCTTTATAAAAAGAACAAGTATACAGATTTTTTTTTCCATACTGTTTCTGTCTCTGGGCTATTCCTAACCTGGACAAATCTGATAAAATTCCCAAGTGTCAGAAAGTTGAAATTACAGCTTGCTCACCTAAACCCAGAAGTGTGAATTACTTTAGAAACATTCTTTTTCTTTTCCATATTGTCACTGGTATAGGCAACAGGCTTCTATGAGATGTGTTCATTACAAACTACGTATATAGCTTAAAGTATAATCAAATCCTTTTGGTCTTTTCATTTTGTTCTATTTTTTTACTAACTTTTCTTTTGATTATTCTGTTCTTTCTTGTTCCCTTTGAAAATGGTCAAATGTGTATTACACAGCACCTGCGTTTGGGAACTTCAGTCAGCCCAGTTCATTTAATACCGAAGTGAATACATATGACTCCACCTTTTATTGCCAAAAATAGTATTAACATAGTATGACTACAGAAATAATACATATGTATCTCAGGATCCAAATATAGGGGATGACTGGTATATCAGATATTTTGAAAAAGAGCCTAAAGTTCTCACTGTAGTCTGTTATTTATCACTTAAAAGAAAATAATACATATTGGGAGAAACATGTTAGACATTATTTTACCTTTTTAATGATGTTTATAATGAAAAAAGGGTATATACTAATGATAATAAACTATTCCTAGCAACATTTTGTGAGCTTACTTAAGTCTGTGTCTTAGTCCATTTGGACTGTTATAACAAAATACTACAGAATTGGTGGCTAATAAACAATGGAAATTTATTTCTCACAGTTCTGGAGGCTGTAAGTCCAAGATCAGGATGCCAGTACGAATGGCTGAGGGTACTCTTTTAAGTCACACACCTGTCATTATATCCTCACATAGTGGAAGGCACTAGTGATCTATATGGAGCTGTTTTTATTTTATTTTATTTTAATTATTTTTATTTTTTATTTTTATTTTTTAAAGATTTTATTTATTTATTTGACAGAAATCACAAGTAGGCAGAGAGGCAGGCAGAGAGAGAGAGAGGAGGAAGCAGGCTCCCTGCTGAGCAGAGAGCCCTATGCGGGGCTCGATTCCAGGACCTTGAGATCATGACCTGAGCTGAAGGCAGAGGCTTTAACCCATTGAGCCACCCAGGCTCCCCTGGAGCTGTTTTAATAAGGCACAAATCACCCTCATGAGAACTCCATTGTCATGACCTAAGCACCTTCAAAAGGCCCCACATCCTGATATGTTTGCGGGTTAGGATTTCAACATTTGACCATAGCACTTTGTCTCACCAAGAAGATAATAAGGATTTAAAGTATATACTGTTTCCTATAATTTTCCTGTTTCTCAATGTTTTTCTCATTTGTATATTTAGAATGTCAGATATATTGGGAGGACAAGAAATACTTGTTGAATTGGATTATCTTGTTTGAATAACAACAATAATGTTTATTGCTAAATCAATAAATTATATTAATGAATACATAATATATATTAATTAATAAAATTAATATAATATAATAACAATAATAAATCAGAAAGAACTTTGGGGTATAATTTGTTTGTGGGAGTGGACTGTGGCAGTCATAAGGAGGTGCTGCTCAACTCTTCAAGAGAACCAGCTGTGGGAAGCATTGTTGACTGATAGTCTATAGCTTATACTCCTTTGGATTCACTGTTGTGTTCAGGCAGAGTCCATGTTCACTCTGAGATGTCCCCAGCCAATGACTTAGTATGATGGGTCATAGAGGGGCTGGCCAATAGCTGTGTAACATAGGTGTCTTCTGATAGGCATTCTTTGTTTAGGTACTTCCAGTCATCCTAACAGAGATATTCTGGAAATGCACTGTAGTCTGAGATTTTCCTACCATGTCTTTCATTCTCTCTCTTCTTTCTTAGGTGTCAGAGTTTCAACCCAGTTTGAAGATCTTTATCACTGACTCCCTCTCCCTCCCATTTTATCCTTCACAGCTATTTGCCACAATAAATGCCTTGGAAGTCTAATTATTTCTTGGCATCTGCTCCTTGGGGACCTCTAGATGACACAGAAGGTTTACACTAACTGATTTTAACACTTAAATTTAGGCTTTGATAATGAAGAAAGATCAGTTTTGTTTTAAAGATAGATAAATAAGTCATGGTACAGCACAGAAGGTTCAGAAAGAGATCCTTACTTATATAGTCAATTGATTTTTTACCAGGCAACAGAGTAAATCCATAGGGATAGGAAAATATTTTAAGCAATTGATTCTGGAAATTCTGTTCTTGAGAAAACAATGAAGTGATCTCTACCTCACACCATATACAATGATTAATTTTAAATGGATCAGACTATACATGTAAAGGTTAAACATAAATCTTCTAGAAGAAAACATAAGAAAGTATGTTGGTGTAGACATAGATTTCTTAGACTTATTCTAGAAAGCACTAAACTCAAAAGAAAAAAAAAACAAAGACAAAATAAACTTCATTAATATTAGAGCATCAGTTTACCAAAAAAATTCATAGGCAAGCCACAGATTTGAAGAATATTTGCATACCTGTATCTGAGTCTCTGATAAAGGTGTTGTAACCCTTACATATAACAAGTTAAAAATTAAAAGATACCTCAATAATGAAAGACCATTTCATAAATGGGCAAATGATTTGAAAGCCCAAAGTCCCAAAGGAAGGCACACAAATGGCCAATAAACACATGGAAATGTGTTTAACTTTCTGCACCTCCTTAGATGCATAGTCAGTAGCTGGACAACACTCCCTGGGCAGCTGTACTGTCCTCCCTTCCTTCATTGCATGGTCTCTGCCCCTTGAGAGGCTCAAGCACTTATTGACCTCCTCATTGGTCTCCGTCCATGTTGGACCCAGCACTGGGGGAACCTCTACTTCAGACGTCCAAGCACTTTCAAACCCTCCATTCCTCCAAGCACTAATCCTAATTCTAATCTGAGATTCTAGAATCTGATCATGCTTCCTCTTTCCATGTGTTCTACCAGTTATGAGTGTGGTAGCTATTTTATGTAGTTTAATAGTCTTTATATTTTTCAATGTTTTTGTCTTTCCACCTTGCAATATCTGAATAAACCAATTCTTTGTTTTAAATATACTTCATAAGAAGCACATATTATACCATTTGTTTTTCTGACTGTACCTTGCCTATTACAGGTACCACATTTTATGTGATTTTGATGGATTGATTTGTTCACTTTAGGAGACATTGTCTTGCCTATCAGCACATTCCAAACCTTGACGGCAGTGATTTAGTCAGAAGTAGACATTTAACTTCTCTTTTCTACCATAACTGTTTTTTTTTTTAAACTTTTCTTTTCTCCCTAGAGTTACTGAGTTGGTAAGATTAAATGTAGGGATTTTGATGGTTCTCTTTTTGCTACATGGGGACAACTCATCTGGGATTAAAACTGAATAGAACCATGAGAGACCATGGACTCTGAAAAACAACCTGAGGGTTTTGAAGGGGCGGGGGGTGGCAGGTTGGGGGAGCCAGGTGGTAGGTATTAAGGAGGGCACGTATTGCATGGAGCACTGGGTGTGGTGCAAAAACAATGAATACTGTTACGCTGAAAAGAAATTAAAAAAAAAAAAACTAAATAGAACCAAGAAGAACAAAAAGGGGGAAGCGAGACATGCACACGAATGACTTAGTCCTATACAGCTATACAAGGAACCATGTACATCCTCAGCTTAGCAGCTTTACACACTTTTGTGGTATAGGCTGGCTTATCTAGACAGATCCAGCTTGAATTTCTGTCACTTAACTTGAAGGATTCTTAATGCACCCTCTATAAAATATTCCACATATACCACACAATTCTGCATAGTGTAATGGTAAAAGAAATCAGTTCTGGGTTCATAGACACTTAAATATTAATGTTGCTCTGGCACTTGCTGTCTTGACCATGGAGCAATCGATGAACCCCTTCTTGCCTGATTTAGAGGGTGGGCATGAGGAGGACATAAGGGAAGGTGAATAGAGAATCTAGCACAGTGACCAGCTAACAATAACTAAGAGTGGTACAAATTTCAGTTTCCTTGGCTATATTGAGAAATCATTGGGTCAAGACCTGTACCTCATTTTGTGTGTGTTCACTCTTACAGTCTAGATGCTCAAAAATTGTTCATTAAATGTAGTGAATCAGGAAAATCTCTAAAGAGAGTCTATTTATGGAGTGTTAGCCCTCATGCACCATCTACTTTGGGTAGAATAGGATTCTCAGGACCTGGAATATTACATTCCAGACTCCAGGTTCCTCTGGACTTAGTATGCTTCTAGGTTTCATCCTAGAATTGCAGTGGAGGACTCTGGTTAAAGATGGAAGACTAAGATAAGCAACTTGTCTCTATTTCTTCTTGAAACTCACCAACATGACAAAAAAGGGATTAAAAGTGGCATTAACTCACCTACTTTACTATTATAACGATGTAACAGTAGGAATTAGGAATAGAGAGCAAGAAGAGAGTGTGCATGTTTGTACAGTGATGGTACAGGGTAGAAAAAGTTACAAATTCTCATCTTAGTAGGAGTACTGGTTAGAAACTATTAGAGTAATCTAAATTAGAGATGAAGAGAGGATATAGAAGCTGTATAAGAGGGAAAGCCAAATATTTCAAGGAGTTGGATTCTCTGGGAATTGGAGACTAGATGAAGACGGCCAGTGAGAGGAAGTTGCATTAAGATTAGTTTGTAGATTAGTTGCCTGGATGATGTAAAAAATGTGCTGACTTTAGTTTTGAGCACTTTGAGGCAGAGGCACATAAGATAGACCTTTTTGAGAGGCATTTATGGAAGTCCACCTACATGTAGCTATGGATCTACATACGGATTGGCAGTTCTCAAAATGAGTGATTTTACCACCTAAGGGATATATGCCAGTGTCTGAAGGACATTTTGATTACCACACGTGGTGGTGGTGGATACTACTGGAATCTAATGGGTAGAGGCCAGGGATGCTTTCTTCTTAGGATACACAGGACAGCTTCACAATGAAGAATTATCTAGTCGCCCCCCCCCCAAAAAGGAATTATCTAGTCCAAAATGTCAATAGTGCCAAGGTTGAAAAAATCTTGATATAATGAATATGGATTGGAAATAGGGGAGGGATACCAACACTTAGGCTCTTTTTATGTGTTGGGCATGTTTCCAATACTTTATATGATTTAACTCCTTTAATCCCCACAACAACCCTATGAAATTTCTCCTTTAAAACTCATTTGTATCTGTACATAGGTATTAAATAGATATGAAAATATACATACAAGGGCCAGAGAAGTTATATCACTGTCTTCAGTCTCACAATTAAGGATTTTCAAGTCCAGATTTGACTTGAGGGCCCACTCTCTCTCTCTTTCTTTTTATTATTTATTTATTTATTTATTTATTATTATTTTTTCTTTTCAAATTTTTATTTAAACTTTATTGATTTCAGGAGTAGAATTCAGTGATTCATCACGCACATACAACACCCTGAACTCATCATATCAAAGTGCCCTCCTTAATACCCATCACCCATCAAGCCCAGCTCCAACACTCCCACTCTTCTTTTTTTTTTTTAAGATTTTATTTATTTATTTGAGAGAGAGAAAGAGAGAGAGTGAGAGAGAGTATGAGAAGGGAGAATGTCAGAGGGAGAGGCAGACTCCCCGCTGAACAGGGAGCCTGATGTGGGACTCATCCCAAGACTCCAGGATCATGACCTGAACTGTAGGCAGTTCCTTAACCAATTGAGCCACCCAGGCATCTGTAACACTCCCACTCTAACCACTTTGCTAAAACATCCCTTTATAGACGTGAAATCCACAAGCATGGGCAATGCTAAAGCTATGATTTAGTTTTACTAACGCAACCCCAGAGACTTCAGGTAAGTGCTAGAAAGGGCAAGTGACTGTGCCCCAGACTTTCCTCTTAGAACTGTGCATAGATTCCAGGGGGTGAGGAAGGAAGTGACAAAGGGAGGCACTCATTCCTTTGCACTGGGGATTAGGAATTCCTATTGTGAAATTATAAACTGAGCAAAACATTGAGTCTCAAAGGATCCAGTGTTGGGCCTCTGACACAGGATATGAATATGGGTCCAATAATTTCTACCCTCAGTGGACTCATTTAACTTGGAAGGAAATAATGAGGGAGAGAATAATTTTCTGTGCTACGAATCAATTTTCTTAGAACTACAGGTCATGGAATAGATTCCCATTGGAGTCACCTGATTGTTTTGGAGCTCATATAAGGTTGTTTTCTTCCTTTCAAGTGAAGAGGACTTCTGGGCAAATTCTCAAGTACAGATCATGGCCTGTTCTCCAGAATACCTCTTTTAGCATGTCAAAGACTGAGGGCTGTGCTGATGTATACTGTCTCCTCTCTTGACAGACACTTTGACACCCCAGGACTGTAGAGTAGAAGTGGCTTTAAGGTCTAGCAGAGTGAGGCCTCCAGGAAAAGGAAAATGAGGGTAACACTACCAATTTATTAATTTATTATTCTTGTCATCCGTAATCCTGAATGGAAACTGGGGAGAAGGGAGGAAATGACATGCAGAGACATTGGGGGTCTTGAGATCAGCATTCTTTCTGCACAAACTGCATGAGTGGGAGTAAAGGAGAAAATGAGGAATCATTAGGAATAATCAGAAGTCTTGTTCCTTGGATTCCTTGCATGACAACCCTGTGCATTGTAAACCAGCAGATCATTCTCTCCCTCTGGAGACAAAGAGTGAGGGTCCATTGTTAATGCTACCTTCTACCTCTGTTCCTGCAGATCATACCTGTGAAGTGAATGGCTGTGAAGAATGACTCCTCTGTAACTGAGTTTATCCTTACGGGATTAACAGACCAACCTGAACTCCAGCTACCTCTATTTTTTCTGTTTTTGGTGAACTATGTGGTCACTGTCGTGGGCAATTTGAGCTTAATTAATTTAATTTACCTGAATTCTCACCTTCACACCCCCATGTACTTTTTCCTCTTCAATCTGTCCTTTATAGATCTCTGTTATTCATTTGTCTTCACCCCCAAAATGCTAATAAGTTTTATTTCAGAGAAGAACATCATCTCCTTTACAGAATGCATGACTCAGCTATTTTTCTTCTGCTTTTTTGTCAACTCTGAGTGCTATGGGTTGACAGCCATGGCCTATGATCACTATGTGGCCATCTATAAACCCTTGCTGTACACAGTTACCATGTCTCCTCAGGTCTGTTCTCTGCTGATATCTGGTTCATATGTGATGGGGTTTGCTGGTGCCATGGTCCACATGGGGTGCATGGTTAGACTGATCTTTTGTGATTCCAATATCATCAACCATTACATGTGTGACATGTTCCCTCTCTTCCAGCTCTCCTGCAGCAACACCTATGCCAGTGAGCTTGTGATTTCTGTTATTGTGGGCACAGTTGTCATTATATCTAGTCTCATTATCTGTATTTCTTATATTCTGATTCTTTCCAATATCATTCACATCTCTGCATCTCAGAGTTTGTCCGAAGCCTTTGGCACCTGTGGCTCCCACCTAGTAACTGTTGGTCTGTTCTATGGATTTGGGTTGCTCACTTACGTCAAACCACCATCCACTGGGTCTGTGGGCCAAGGGAAATTTTTCTGTGTTTTACACAAATGTGGTGCCTATGCTCAGCCCTTTCATTTATAGTCTCAGGAACAAAGATATCAAACTTGCTCTGAGGAAAACCCTGAAGAGATTTTCAAACTGAGAAGAACCATCTATCTCTCCTTTGTTGTGTCTTTTTCTCCACTTTCTGCGCTTCCTTATCCTCTTCTTCCTATTCTTTTTCCTTTTCTTTACCTTTCTAAAGTCTTTCTGGCAGGATTTTTACTTCAATTTCTTTCTTCTCTTCTTACTTGGTTTAACATGTGGACCTATTCTTGGACATGAGGGTCATCCTCCATTCCAAGGTGAATCCAAACTGATCTTTATTCCCCATATGAGTTGAAGACATTAGGATAACCTCCCCTATCTAAGGATAATACTACCTATTATTTTTTCTCTTGTCTATTCCATCCAAGGTAAGCCATTAAGTAGCGTGATGTCTTACCTCTTTCTTTCTTTCTTTCTTTCTTTCTTTCTTTCTTTCTTTCTTTCTTCCTTCCTTCTTTTTCTTTCTTTCTTCTTTTTTTTTTTTTTGCTTTCTCTGAAACAATTACACAGTGCGCTTTCCTGTTTTGAGGGTTTTATTACTTATAATTGCATTAAAACAGAGAAGGTATGACAAAAATTGTGGACACAGTATAGTGGTAAAAAAAAACTGCAGAAAATTTTAGCGTTCTTTTAATAATGGTTCTTGTTCTTGATTTTTAGTTCCATATAAGTAGAAGAAGTGAATACTCTGTTAAACCTAGCTTCTTTCTTTTATTCTTGAGAATGCTTGGGAATGAATGAGCCACACTATTCTGCTCACCTTTTCAATCCCCACTAATAATGAATACCACTCAGTAGTGGTGAACTGATATTTTGTCATAAGTAGAATTGAAATTGCTACCACTTGTCTATGTACCCATGGATTGTGATTGTGATTAAAAAATCACACAATAATATTCTTGACTACAGAATAGAGTGTCATGAACAATGTCAAGATTCTTTGTTTGCCTGTGTTAACAGGGATTCCCTTTTGCAAAGGAAGATCTGTACCTGCTTTCAAAAGACAAACAAAAATATATGGCAAAAACCTTGTCCTGTTGAGATTTATTCTTTCACTATATAATTTGATTCCTCCCTTTGGTCATATCAAATCTGTAGCCCATACATATGCCACATTCTTTACAAATTATATTAAAAGATAAGTCTCTTTAACCTGTTCTTTGGAGGAGGAAATAATTATGCAACTTGCTCAAGATTACTCAGCCAATGATGCAGAGCCCAATATTTTAATTCATGTTCATCTCACAAAGAAATGGAAGAGATGAAAGGAGAATTGTGAATGAATAAGAGAACTTCTGGAGAGTTTTACCAGAACAAGTGTGAAAATGGTAATTTCCTGGGAAAAATATCTTCAGCCAAGATGCCTGTCCAAAAGAGATTATCTACAGGCTTTGATGCCCAACTAGAAAAATGCACCTGTCCCCGGAAAAAATTGATTTTAAAGTAGGGGTAAGCAGGGTGAGTTACCAAGAGATGTTTCCTCACTATATCTATCTATCTATCTATCTATCTATATATATACTTTTGTGATCATTTCCTGGAATAGTAAGGCTGTGGAGTTTGGGAAGTGTCACACTTTTCAGAATATTATGTACACTTTAACAAGCTTGTTAGATATTATGCTCTCAGTTGGAAAAAAGCAATGAAAAAGAGTTCTTTATAATTAATACAATGGTAAACAGAGCTCTACAAAATTTTATTTTGTGTGTTACACAGAGAATAAACTGTCTATATCATCCATCACTACTTTTAATTGATAAAAGGATATTGCAAGGTAAGTTTTTCAGAATGAAGCAACTGTATCTACTAACTTTATCACAGGGCTGTATCTTACATTTTTTAAATTAACATATTATGTATTATTTGCTTCAGGAGTACAAGTCTGTGAATCATAAGTCTTACACAATTCACAGCACTCACCATAGCACATACCCTCCCCAATGTCCATAGCCCAGCCACCCTATTCCTCCCCCCAACCCCCCAACAACCCTCAGTTTGTTTCTTGAGATTAAGAGTCTCTTATGGCTTGTCTCCCTCCCCGGTCCCATCTTGTTTCATTTCTCTCTCCCTACCCCCCACGGCCCCCTGCCCTGCCTTTCAAATTCCTCATATCAGAGAGATAATATAATAATTGTCTTTTCTGATTTATCTTACATTTTTAATGTGAATCTGTGTTATAATCCTTGCCCGCAATGTGGGAAATTGAGCTATTGGTTGGACATTTGAAAGTATTAAGATATTATTATTTTGGGGCACCTGGGTGGCTCAGTGGGTTAAAGCCTCTGCCTTCGGCTCAGGTCATGATCCCAGGGTCCTGGGATAGAGCCCCGCATCGGGCTCTTTGCTCGACAGGAAGCCTGCTTCCTCCCTCCTCTCTCTGCCTGTCTTTCTGCCTACTTTTGATCTCTGTCTGTCAAATAAATAAATAAAATCTTTTTAAAAAATGTCAAAACTCAGAAATGAAGTGTGGATATTATAACCATTTCTGTTGAAATAAGAAAGATTATAAGGGAGTACTACAAACAGTTAAATGTCAACAAATTGGATAACATAGAGAAATGCATAAATTCCTGGAAATTCAAAGCTTACCATGACTAAATCATGAAGAAATAGAAAATCTGAATAGATTTATGACTAGTAAGGACATTGAATCAATAACTATAAATCTCCCCGTAAAGAAAAGTCCTTGACCTCATGACTTCACTGGTCAATTCTACCAAACATTTAAGGAATAATTAACATCAGTTTTTCTCAAGCTTTTTCATAAATGTAAAAGTATGGCACAGTTCCTAACTCAGGTTTTGAGGCCATCATTACACCAATACCAAAGGCAGACAGAGACACTACAAGAATTGACATCTATAGACCAATACCCTTAATGAATATTAATGCAAATATCCTCAACAAAATGCTAGCATATGAAATACAGCAGCATGTTAAATGGATTATAAAAAGTGAGATTATTCCTGGAATGCAAGGGTAGCTCAACATATGAAACTGACCGAAGTAACATACCACATAAATAAAATGAAGGAAACACACACACACACACACACACACACACACTCATGCCAATTGATTAAGAAAAAGAGTTGGACCAAATTCAACATCCTTTTATGATAAAAATTTCAACAGGATAAGACTAGAAGGAAACTACCTCAACAGAATAAAAGCTGTGCTTGAAATCTGGGAGCTCTTTCTCAAAGTTCAGGGTCAGGGGAAGGACACTCACTCTCATAGCCTCTATTCAACACAGCACTAGAATTTCTAGTCAGGACATTAGGCAAGAATTAGAAATAAATAAATTTCCAACTTGGAAAAGAAGAAGAAAAAACACCTCTCTTCTCAAGGGTTAGGATCTTATATGTAGAATATTCTAAAGAGTCAACAAAAATTAAGACCACAAAGGAACTTAGGAAAGTAGCAGGATACAAAGTCAACACACAAAGATTAGATGCCTTTATACACTAAAAATGAACAATCCTTAAGGGAAATTAAGAAAAAACAGTTCCATTTATAGCAGCATCAAATAGAATCAAATACTTAACCAAGGAGATAGAAGACTTGTAAAATGAAAGTGAAAAAACATTGCAGAAAGAAAATACAGAAGACATAAATAAATGGAAGCATACTCTATGATCAGGGATTGGAAGACTTAACTGCTGTTAAGATGTTGATACTACCCAGAGTGATCTACAGACTCAATATAATCCAAATCAAAATTCCAATGACTTCTTTTTTGCAGAAATAGAAAAACCCATTCTAAAATTCATATGGAAAGTCAAAGACCCTGAACAGCCAAAACAATCTTAAAAAGGAGTAAAGCAGGAAGACTCATATTTCCTGGTTGCAAAACTTATAAAAGCTGCATTAATCAAAGGAGTGTGGTATTGCACAAAGATAAACAGAGAGACCAATAGTAAACATGAGAAAACCACAATTAATTCTTGCATGAAATGGAAGATTTTTTTTGGATATGACACCATAACAAAGGCTACAGAAGCAAAGATACAGGTAAGTGGGATTATGTCAAATAAAAATCTTCTTCAGAGCAAAAGAAAAAATCAGCAAAATGAAAGGACAACCTATGGAATGAGAGGAAATACTTGTAAACCATATATCTGTTAAAAAGTTATATCCAAAATAAGCAAGGAACACCTAAAACTCAGTAATAATAATAACAACAATACAAAAGAAATGACTCTATGAAAAAGTGGGCAAAGGGCCAGAATACACATTTCTCCAAAGAAAGCACCTATGCGGCCAACAAGTATGTGAAAAGATGCTCAATATCACGAATCACCAGGGAAATGCAGATGCAAACCACAGGGAGATACCACCGCATGTCTGATAGAATGGCTATTATCAAAAAGGTAATATATAACAGGCATTGGTGAGTTTGCAGAAAAAAAGAAATCCTTGCACAGTGTTGGTCAAACTGTACAAGTTTCCTTTGTGTAAGAAGAATAAGTTCTGGAGATCTAATGTACACCAATGTCACTACAGTTAACAATACTTTATTGCATACTTTAAATTTGCTAAGAGAGCAGATCTGAAATGTTCACACTATAAAATAAAGGGTGAGCTTGGTGAAGGGTATTAAGGAAGACCAGGATTGCACGGAGCACTGGGTGTTACACGCAAACAATGAATCATGGAACCCTACATAAAAAACTAACAATGTGGCACCTGAGTGGCTCAGTCGTAAAGCATCTGCCTTTGGCTCAGGTCATGATCCCAGAGTCCTGGGATTGAGGCCCACATCGGGCTCCCTGCTCTGCAGGAGGCCTACTTCTCCCTCTCCCACTCTTCCTGCTTGTGTTCCCTCCCTCTCTGTATCTCTTTCTGTCAAATAAATAAATAAATAATCCTTAAAAAAAAACTGATGATATACTGTATGGTGACTAACAACACAATAAGAAAAAAAGAAAAAATAAAGGTAACTACGTAAGGTGATAGATACTTTAACTTGATTGTGATGATTATTTGAAAATGTTTACAAATATAAAAATCAAGTCATGTATCTTAAATACATAAAATTATGTGGTGCCTGGATGGCTCAGTCAGTTAAGCAGCTGCCTTCAGCTCAAGTCATGATCTCAAGCTCCTGAGATCAAGCCCTGTGTCTGGCTCTGTGCTCAGTGGGGAGTCTGCTTCTGTCTCTCCTTCTACTGCTCCCCTGCTTGTGCTTTCTTTCTCATGCTCTCTCTCTGTCAAATATATATATATATATATACACACACACACACACACACACAATTATTTTTTTATAGTATTTTTATTTAAAAATTTTATTTATTTATTTGACAGAGAGATACACAGCAAGAGAGGGAACACAACCAAGGGGAATGAGAGAGGGAGAAGCAGGCTTCCTTCCTAGCAGTGAGCCTGATGCAGGGCTTGATCCCAGAACCCTGGGATCATGCCCTGAGCCAAAGGCAGACGCTTGACGACTGAGCCACCCAGGTGCCCATATTATACTATTATTTTAAAATTACACCCGTAAAGATGGAAAAGAAAAAAAAAGAACTTCGACTCAATTTCTTTTTCAGTTATACTGAGATTGAATCATAGTTTCAAGATTTACTTTCATGACAAAATTTCAGTTGCCCCAGATAATAGAGATTGATTGAAACTTCTTGAACTAGGGAATGACATATCTGAGCTTTCAGAGCTCATTCTAGCAGAAGTTTAGATGGTAAAAAAAAGAGGGCATTTGTGGAAACGCTAGAAAATAATAACCACTACAGTTCAGTAGTAGAGTTAAAACCTAAAAACTGCCTCAATTTGTGTGGTGGTTGAGGAAAGAGGTGGAGGTCATTGTGGTTGTAGACCCTGTTGCTTAGCATGTGGGATATGTGGAAATATTCTGAAGATTTGCAACCAGAGAACCACATCACTCTCAAAAATATTTATGGACTTCCTAGTATGTACATTATGTACACTTAAGAAATAAATTGGATAAAATGATGCTTATTTTTAAAGAACTTACAATTTATTGGAGCACACAACAATTAAAGGGGAAAATGTCCAGTGAATGGGGTGGTGGAGAATCTCTTGGAATTTATGAGAACCTGTATAAAGATAGCTAACATTAGTTGACTGTTTATCATGGGATAGGCACTGTTCTAGCCATTTTACTTACCATCATCATAACAATCAAATGAAAGTGGTACTGTTTTTACCATTCCTATTTTACAATGATAAATCAGAGGAAAAAAGAAATTAGGTAATTTGCCTGGGGTTTTATAAGTAATAGTGAAGGTAGGAGTCGTACACACACTCTCAAACTCTGTAGCTCCAATTATTTGGTGTGTGTGTGTGAGAGAGAGAGATGAGAAGAAATAGGTGACCTCTTACGGAAATATTACAAAAAACACAGGGGAATGGTCAGGTACACATTTCCAATAGGTGCTTAGGAGTAAAAACTTCAGAAGGAATATATGACATGGCACATTATTTTAGAGATATCTCAGGAAAGAGAAAATTGATGTGAGATGCTCCCTTTTGAAAAAGGAGTTTCCTTCAGATAAAGTAATAAAGAATCCTGGAGGCAGAAGCCTTGCAGAAAATTTTCCAGTTAGTATATTCGAAGAAAGAGGGAAATAAACAATATAGTAGAATTCCCTTCAGAGATGAAGATGATAGGGAGATGGGAGTTCATTTTTGGCTCCATCTTGGGAGATGGACAATCCCTAGAGTGATGAAAAACCTTGAGTAAATTTGGAGTTCCTAAGGAACTAAAGACAGATGGATGGTCTAGGGTGTAAATACAATCCTCTTATTTCCTTTTCCACAATGAATCTAATCCCAAGGGGAAGAGACTGAGCAAGCTTCTACTCTACTTATAAGCAGGTGCATTGTATCATTAAACTCACATTCAGTCATCTGTATTTTATCAAGTGGCAAATGACATAAAGACTATTTTCCACTGCTTCTTGAGAGAACTCAAAGTCATTATCAGAAATTATGACCTGCAGTTTGGGAAGGTTTCTGGGGGCATACCTGAAATTAAGTGTATGTAACATCCTTTTGGAACAAAGGGGCAAAAACCTCAGAACCTGAAATTGCCCTTCCAGGACTTCAGGGGTAAAGACAATGATAAGGGAGTACTGAGATATTGTGATCTAAGGAGGGTGAGTCTTGAATTTCATTTATGAATGTCCTTCTTGTTATGAGATAGAAATCCAGAGATCAATATTATGTAACTTTCTTTTTAGTTTTTTTGCAGTTCTGAGATTCAAGTGAGGAGGAATTTGATCAAGGGGAAATCAGGGAATGTTCAGAGAGTTAAGGGGTGCAGGGATACAATATCTTTGTCAGTAAGTTCCCTCTCTGTGGATGGAACTCTCACTCTTCTGGATTTATGGCTTTTATTCTGGGACATGAAACCTGTCCTAGACTCTAGTTCCTTAATTTTGGATGGGAAACAATGTTCTTAGTCCCTACCTCCCAAGTCTAATGTGCATTAGAGAACAGTAGCAGGTTAGAGGATCTTTGCCTGCATTTTTACTTGATGGGAGGCTGAAGTGAAGGAAGAGATGGTGAGTCTAGAGAAGGACAATTGTGTCTTGGTCTATCCGGTGTCTCCCTTCTCCTTTTGTTTTTCCAGTGGTCATGTTTGTCTATGGCAGGACTAGACTTCCCTTTCTAGGCTAAATTGTGTAGTATTGGTTCTGTTTAGCTTATAAACCTCTAAAAAAGGGGAGAGTTAGTGTTTCCCAGTAACATGATAGAGGTAAAGACAGATTTTCTGGGTCCAGATTTGGTTAGTCTCAGCCCTCAGATATTCCCAGTATATATTCCCTTTTGTAGGTGGAAATACTATGGGAAGAGCTGGCTTTTTCTCTAATGTAATCCTGTTTCTCTATACTCACAGATCCCCTTGGGGAAGAATGGCTCCTACAAACTCCTCTTTTGTAACTGAATTCATCCTGGTGGGGTTAACAGACCTACCATATCTCCGGCTCCCCCTGTTCGGCTTGTTTCTACTCATGTATGTGGTCATTGTGTTGGGAAATTTGGGTTTGGTAACTAATTAGGCTGAATTCACACCTCCATACCCACATGTACTTTTTCCTCTTGAATTTGTCCTTCATAGACCTCTGTTATTCTTCTGTGTTTACACCCAAAATGCTGATTAACTTCACATCAAAGACAAATATTATCTCCTACAGCAGATGTATGACCCAGTTTTACTTTTTCTGTTTCTTTGCTATTTCTGAATGTTATGTGCTGACATCAATGGCCTATGATCGCTATGTGGCAATCTGTAACCCACTTTTATATAATGTTGCCATGTCCCCCAAAGTGTGTTCCGTCCTTATGCTTGGTTCATATTTGATGGCATTTTCAGGTGCCACGGCTCACATGCTGAGACGTCATGACCTTCTGTGATGCAAACACCGTCAACCATTATTTTTGTGACATCCTTCCTCTGCTCCAGCTCTCCTGCACCAGCACCTATGTCAATGAGCTGGTAGTTTTCATTGTGGTGGGCATAGATATCATTGTGCCCAGTGTCACCATCTTTGTCTCTTATGGTTTCATCCTGTCCAGCATCTTGCGCATCAGCTCCACTGAGGGCAGGTCCAAAGCCTTCAGCACGTGCAGTTCCCACATAATTGTTGTTTCTCTCTATTTTGGATCTGGTGCATTTGTGTATCTTAAACCATCTTCTGTTGGGTCAATGGGTGAGGGAAAAATCTCTTCTGTCTTTTATACCAATGTGGTACCCTTGATGAACCCCTTCATTTATAGCTTGAGAAACAAAGACATTAAACTTGCTCTGAGAAAAACCCAGAGTAGGAGAATGTTTTGATCATAATCACTATATGTGGGTATAGTTACAGGACTGGTATATTTGATTTCTTTTGTCAGAATAGTTTAGGTGGGAGTGTTCATATCCTGTATCTTTTTTACCACCATGATGGAAATTTTATTTTTCTGTCAGTCTGTTTCTAATATTTTTTGGTGGGTACAGTGACAAGTAGGGCTCCCCAATTCCCTCCTCTGCTTCAGGAATTCTGGGATGTAAACTGTGTAGAGGTGTGGAAATTCTCAGTGTGTTAGGGCATGTACTCCCCACCAGCTGAGAGCCTCTTTCTTCTTGTTCTGACTAGGTCTTTTGGTCCAGTAGACTCTTATTCCTTGAGAGCCATATAGCCCATAAAGTTCACCAACATGTTGCTGTAGCCAAATTCATTATACTAGAATATGAATTTGACTAAGTGGTCATTGAGGACAACCCCAGCCCCAGCGTGAAAGATGGAAGATTGGGTGTCATTTTTAAAGTTGCAAGTGACTACCTGATCCTCAGTGAAGCCCAGGAAGCTCTTGAGGGGGTCTTCTGATGCCTGATTCACTGTATTCTTGATGTTGTAGTAGTTGACAGCTTTCTCCAGGTGCTAGCTCAGATCCACGACTGACACTTGCGGGGTGGGGACATGGAAGGCCATGCCAGTGAGCTTCCTATTCATCTCAAGGATGAAGATGCTGATCTTCTTGGCCCCAGCTTCATGTAAGGCACAGACTTCTGCATTGAACTCCACAGCATACTCATCAGCAGCATCACCCCATTTGATGTTGGTGGCATCTTGGTCCTGGAAGATGAAGGTGGGCTTTGCATTGATGACAAGTTACATATTCTCTGCCTTGACTGTGCCTTTGAGTTTGCCATGGATGGAATCATACTGGAATATGTAGGTCATGTAGCTGAGGTCAATGAAGGTGTCCTTGACAGAAATAGCATTCACTTTCTCACAGTTAAAAACAGCCCTGGTGACCAGGTGTCCAATACCACCAAATATACTTACTCCAACCTTTACCACCTTGTCTTTGGGATGGTGCTGTCACTGCACCAGAAGATGTGGCTGTGTGTCAGACAGGGAGGAGCAGAGAGCCCAGTTTGTTTCCAATTTCTTTTTTTTTAAATTTAATTTTATTTATCCATTTGAGAGATAGAGATAGTGAGAGAGAGCATGAGAGGGTAGAAGGCAGAGGGAGGAGCAGGCTCCCCATGGAGCTGGCAACCCGATGTGGAACTCAATACCTGGAATCCAGGATCATGACCTGAGCCGAAGTCAGTTGCTTAACCAACTGAGCCACCCAGGTGCTCCTGTTTCTAATTTCTTGATAGAAGATCTTCCTTCCTCATCATTTTCACAGTGTCTTCTCCTTTTTCCCTCTTTAACCACTTACAAATAACATTAATGAATAAATTTGTCTCTGTTTTTTACATTGTCATTATGGATTTGTTTTTTTCTCCTGGAAAGGATAAACAGTTCTGTAAATGATCATGTAAAGTAACAGTATGGTGATCTTGTACCCATGGCGGGGTTCTTATACTGTGCTATTGGAATCAGAATCAAATATCTGTACTCCTGTCTATATACCTCCCTGGCCTTCAGTGTGTCTCCTTGAAATGTCATTGTTTCACAGATACAGCAGGTTCCAGAACATTCATAAAATATAATCCACTTTTCAGCTAAATGCTACATGTTAAATGCCTTTTGGCAGAGGTTTCATATTTACCACAGGACACATAAGTCATCTTTAATATGTATTTATTGCATAGACATGATACTGAAGCTGAGAAAAGTTAATGAATTACATCATACAGCTTATTAAGGAAATGTCTAGGTAAAGTGTAGCCTCCTGATTTTAAGTCTACTGCTCTTTCAAATATACTTTTTGTCTACTTCATTTTATTATTTTTATTTTTAGTTTATTCCAATAACCCTAAAATATGAGAACATTTTTTATTTTGGAAAGTTGACTGTGATTTGTTGGCTTGTGCATAAATATCCCTCAGGGTAATGGTTGCTTTAGGAAAACAGTGTGATAGTTCTTTTTCTTGTCCAAGAGAAGCCCTATTAGGCTAGTTGAGAGATGATTGATTGAAACAGGGAACTTTTTGCAAATTAATTTAAAAATATTTTAGAATGTTTTCAAGTACTAGTAATTCAGAGACAAGGGCATGGGAGAGAAAGGAACCCAGCACCAGACATTAGGCCAGGACCCAAAACCACATGGACAGTAAAAAAATCTCTCTGTAAGAAAGGACTATGAGGTTTAAAACCACCTTTCATCTGACTTTGTCTCCTGCTCTCCAGAGTACTGCAGTTCCCCCCAACCCCACCCCATGTCTATACAGCTGTGATAAAACTTACAATGAACAATGATCCTGCATTAGGGAATGAAGGCCAAAAGGCCAAATTGGTCTCCACATTTATGAGGAAGCAGGAACACAGAGGACAGGAGCTTAAATAGTGTTTGGTATTCAAAATTCAAGTCAAGATGAAGGGATTTAGAAAGCAAATGATGGAGAAAAGACATCTCTTTTTGTGACTCTTCCTTTCTAGAAGGCTCTAGAAATATTATGGAGACCACAGGATTTCTCTGGGTAGGATAAAAGCACAAGTCATTTGCTATTTAAACCAGGTGATGGGTATTAAGGAGGGCC